>NC_056738.1:402699789-402780992 GCF_019279795.1 Protopterus annectens
TGTGGGATGTGCAAGTGTGGCAGTGTGTAAGTGTATGTGCGTGTGCATGTATATTATATGTATATTACATATATATATGATGAATCTAAAAGATGTATTCAATTCACCACTCCCCTCTAGTTGCAGGCCCATATATTACCAAACCCAAACAAACAGTATAAAACCAAAAAAGCACCATATCTATTAAGGGAACTACCTACTTGAAACACTAAGAACACTGAAATGTTACAGCTTAGCAGCTCTCAATTTTTAGAGAAGCTAACTCCCTATATTCTTCCTCCTCCCATAGCTCCCCTGTAATGTCCTGAAAAAGTATTTTGTGGAAATGTCATACAAGTGTTCATAAATTCTTCGCTGTAAGGCCCTTTCCATCTTCCCCACGTAAAATTATTCACACACCACACAGACTAAATATATCACTCCCTTGCTATCGCAATTATAAAACATGTTAGCTTCCAATAACCCATCTCTACTAGGAATATAAACATTACTAGTATGGTTAAGGTAAATACATTGTCTACATTTGCCATGCTTAAATGTTCCAACATTTCCTTTCTTAATGTTTGAATTAGTTTTATTTTCCAAGTTATTTTTTATACTGAGGTCTTTCCTATAAATAAATCTAATTGGTTCATTAAAAACATTATCATTGTTCATATATCTTTGAAAAAAAATTCCAATATTTATTAAAATGAAGCTATGCAGTCACCATAACGTTCCATCCGAGTTGTTGCTCTTCATTTGTCTTCAACCTGTGGGACACGGATCCGACTCGGCCGCATTTCACCAGCATCGGATCAGAGCTCCTACCCACAATCCCCCTTGTCTCCTTCCTCCCTTCAGACAGTTTGCTGCTCACCATAGCAACCCAACCTGACAATGTTTTATCCCTTGGGACAATAACCCAGAAAATATTACAGGGAATGACCATTTATGCCAAGAGGAGGCCCATGCTTCTTTCAGCCAGAACACCCCACAGCCCATATAAGGTAGGAGGAAGGAGGGAGGGATAGTTGAAGACAAATGTAGAGCAACAACTAAGATGGAATGTTATGGTGAGTGCATAAAAGAAGTTATGTAACTACCATAATGTTTCATGTTATTTGTCCTTCATCTTGCCTTCCTTCTTGCTGGATGGGTTCGGAGCAGATCTTCTGCTCAGACTCTGCCACTTTCTATAGCTCGAGAACTCTTTACTGGCTCGAGGCTACCCCTTATACCAGGATGCCCAGCGTCAGCTATCCAGATCTCATTTGAGATAGCTCACACTAGACCATCATAGAACATAATCCATTATTATTAAACCTGGATATACAGTAAACTGTCATGGTTTGCTTGGGAAGCAACCAAGAACAAAACAAGTTAGCCAGTGAAACCACTGAAAAAGTCTCTCAATCATCAAGGAAGGGAGAAGGAGGGAGGGATGCAAGAAGGAAGGTGAGATGAACAGCTAACATGAAATGTTATGGTAGGTACATAACTTCTTTATGTTAATTTGTCCAATCTTGCCTTCGTTCTTGCTGGATGGGACAGCGTCCTAGCACCTCAATCCTGGGTGGCTCACTGGAACAGACTCTTCAGAACCATGGAACCAAAGAAAACCCTACCCCAGGAGACAACATCTACTTTGTAATGAGAAATAAATGTATAAGGATCTGCCCAAGTAGCTGCTGCACAAAATGAATCTATGGGCAATCTAGACTGAAAAGCTACCAAAGTAGCGAACGACCTGGTTGAATGACCCTTGGGTCTTGCTGGAAGATCTTTTTGTCGCAAATGTTTAAGGATAGGCAATGATGTCTAATAACCATTTTGCAAGGTTACTTTAGAAACTGGAAGGCCTCGTTTGTTGTTAGCAAATGAAAGGAACAACTGATCTGGCTTTCTCAGCTCTTTAGTTCTATGGAAATAGAAACATAGTTGTCTATGCACATCCAATTGGTGTAATCTGTACTCTGCCTTGTTCAATGGATCGATTCAAATTGTGTTCTGAACAAACCTTAGGTAGAAAAGATGGGTTGGTTCTCGGAGAAACTCTCTGTGTGAAAATCCTAGTTTGAAGGACCAACACATAGGGCATGGAGTTCTGAAACACTTCTGGCAGAAATAACAGCAACTAGGAAGAGAGTTTTCCAAGAGAGAAATTTCAAAGAACATGATGCTGCTGGTTCAAAGGGTGGCAGTATCAAGGAGGCCAGAACCAAGAGATGAGGTGAGATCCCAAGGTGGAGAGAGGCTCTCTCACTGGGGATCTGTGTAGATATGTACCTCTCATGAAGGCCTTACAGAGTTCGAGACACATTATGCTTGAGTTAAAAAGTCTGATGTGAAAATCTTGCCCATCTGTACTGCAATAGTCCCGGCAGGGAGAGAGTCTTTAAGAGCTTGCAACATTAGGAGCACTGCTCTCACCTCCAGGATGTTGATGTGCAAGTGGTACTTGTGAGGTTGCCATGTGCCTTTGACTGTCTTCCCTAGATAATGCCCCCCCCCCCTTATCAGGGAAGCATCCGTGGTCACTGTGGAAACTGGATGGGATTCCATGAAAGGTCTGTCCTGAGTCACTAGCGGGGAGACAATCCACCAGGAAAGGTGTCTTTTGCAAGATTCCGTAATTAGCATCATGTGAGACATGGGTAATTCCTGTAAGGACCATTGTGTGAAAAGAAGCCACTGAAGGATTCTCATGTGAAAGCGTGCTAAGGGAACTAGAAGAACGGCTGCTGCCATGGACCCTACAGCTTGAAGGACATATTTTACTTGAATTCTTTTGCTCCTCAGGAGAAGTGACACCCATTGTCGAATAATGGAAACTCTTTTCTGAGGCAATTTTACTATCATTTTTCTTAGCTCTGCTCCTATGTATGTAATAGATTGATAGGGCAACAAGGCAGAATTTTTGAAGTTTGTGATGCCTAGTTGAGGGCAGGATGTGATTGTGCAATCTCGTGCCTCTAAGTTGTTGCCTGGTGGTAGCAGTGAGGCGCCAGTCATCTAGATAAGGAAACACCTGGAATCCTAGATGTCTCAGGTGAGCAGTTACTGCCATGCATTTGAACACCCTGAGGGCTGTGGTGAGACCAAAGGGCAGAGCTCTGAATTGGTAATGACTGGAAGTGTAGAAATCTCCTGGACCGTCTGTCCATTTTTATATGATAGTACGCGCCCTGAAGATCTATTGAGCACATCCAATTGTCCTGACCCAGAAAGGGGAGAATGGACTGCAGTGTTACCATTCTGATCTTTTCTTTTTGTACAGATTTGTTTTATCTGCCGAGATCCAGAATTGGTCTCAAGTCCCCTATCTTTTTGGGCACTAAAAAGAATCTTAAGTTCTGGATCCTATTTGGTCTGCGGGGACTTCCTGGATGGCTCTTTTTTCTAGCAGTCTTGAAACTTCTGCGACTGCCTGATCCCATAGATTGGGTGGAACATCTGGGATGGATTTTTTTGAACCAAAAGGGGGTTGATGGAAGGGAATTTTGTAACCTCCGGATATAATGGGTAGTACCCATTTGTCTTCTGTAATATTTTGCCAGGCGATTTGGGTACAATGAAAGCCTTCCCCCAACTGCCTCCAGAGTTGAGCAGTCAGGCATCCCTTCAGGGATGCTGATAGGGTTTGGAAGAGAACGTATCTCAGTCACCCTGATTTTGCAGACCCCCTGTACCACGAGGGCGTCTGCCATTTTTACTGTTTCCCACTCTGCCCCTGGGGGAAAATATCACCATGTGCATCAGGGCAAGGGTCCCTGGGATTTTCGAAGCCACATCTTTCCACCCTTCTGACCTTTTGGGTATTGTCTGGTAGGAGTGGAAAAACAGATTCCCACATCAGACCACATCTTGCCTTCCTGCTGGCACCTGGTAAGCGTTCCTTTCACCTTAAGTCCAAAGAGAGGAGCCATCAAAGGGGGCATTGGTGAAGGACACTCTGAAAGGTTCCGTAAACTGACAGCCGCAGCCAAGAATGTCTCCTAAGAGCCACTCTCTACGTCCTGATCCAATAACCTTGAGGATCGACAGGAGTGGGAAGATGAGCGATGACTGGCTGTGCTCTGAAGTAAGGGTGACTGTGGCACCCAGCGAATCGGCTTCACTGAAGGATACCTAGCTCGTTTGTGGCTCCGAGGTAACAGTCGGAGCCGACAGAGTAGTCTTGTCTGTGCTAGAGGGTACCAACACACTTGGTCTGTCAAGCTCACAGGTCGATTCTGAACATGGAACTGACAGCTTGACTGTCTTCAAAGATTTCACTGGCTGAGATGCTTTAGCCGGAGAATTCTGTTTCAACAATCCACGGAGGATTAGCTTGTTTTTCTGCTCTTGCAGGACCCTTGGACTAAAGGCATGACAAACAGAGCAAGAGTCCTGCAGGTGCAGAGCCCCCAAGCAGTACACACTAGTGTGCCCATCTATCAGAGACAACTTCTGATAGCATGAGTCACATGTTTTAAACCCCGAGGTTTTAACTTACTTTTTTCTCAATGTCCAAGGAAGTACCACAAAAAGACACTACAATAATAAAAAATTATATTGATAAAAACCTTAAAGGAGAGCCTATAACTTAAACAGCTGTTCTTAAGGGGGGGTGGTGGGGGGAACTAACAAATGAGTTCAGGAAACAACAGCAGGCCTAGTGACTAAAGGGCGACAGCCAACAGCACAAAAACACAACAAAGGACAAGATACAGGGTTTACAACTAAAACTTAGAAACTACTATAAACAGTGAAAAAAATACTAACTTCTCAAGTAAATTTTTTTAACATTAAACAAAGAAAAAAGTTACACTAAGCCTGAGCCAGTATTGAAGCAACCTCGCAGCTAAAGCAGCGAACGAGATCTGGGTAGCTGACGCTGGACATTCTGGGATAAGGGGTAGCCTCAAGCCAGTAAAGAGCTCTCGAGGTATAGAAAGTGGCAGAGTTGGAGCAGAGGATCAGCTCCAAACCCATCCAGCAAGAACCAAGATGAGACTGGACAACTTAACATCTTTTTGTCGTCTTCATTTGGTCTTCAACCTGTGGGACACAGTCCCCAGCTACCAAACATCTGGGAGGCCCTCAGGAATGATATTCCGTTAATACAGCGGAGAAAAAGGATGCCCTACTTCTGGAGAGAAGGTCCAATTTGTAATGGGAGATAAAAGTATGTGAAGATGCCCAGGTAGCCGCACAGCAAATGTCATCCAAGGAAACTCTGGACCAAAAGGCACCTGAAGTAGCCACATACCTAGAAGAATGTGCCTTAACTTGACCTGGTGGAGACCATCCTTTAGTTGAACAGGCCAAAAGAATACACCGAGAAATCCAACAAGCAATGGTAACCTTAGATACAGGTTTCTCTAAAAAGGGCTTAGAGTAGGAATTAAAAAGTTGATCACACTTGCGAAAGGCCTTTGTCCTGTGCAAGTAAAACGTAACAGTCTATGAACATCCAGAAGGTACAATTTATACTCTCCCTTATTCTAAAAGTTCGGAAAGACAGGGGGGTTGATAACCTGATTGACTCTTGAGGCTACTTTCGGCAGAAAAGAAGCATTAGTGTGCAAAGTTGCTCTGTCTTTATGAAAGATCGTGTAAGGAGGCTTAATCGACACGGACTGAAGCTCTGACACTTTTAGCTTAAGTAATAGCAATTAGAAAGGTGGGTCTATATTACCTTACTGAACGATGAAATGAGCTAACGCTCTTTCATCGCTCCAATAAGGTCGAAACACCAAAAGAGCAAAGGCATGGAACAGCGATTTTTTTCCCATGGGGGAAAAAAAAAAGTTTGAGACACTGTGCATTATGATAATGCTTGCACCAGTTCAGAGCCTGGAATTCACTGAGGCAGTTTTGTACACGTCAACACAGACAGAAGTAATTAGGTGGAGAGGCAAAGATGCTATCAGAAACCGGGTTCAGGCTATCCTTTCCCATTCAACTCACTCAGCAAAGTTACTTCAAGCATTCGGGTCTATTTTCTCCAATGGACTCTAGCTGTAAAGTGGTCCCTTCTGTATCAGTGCATGTCCTTTCAAGTAAAACTCCTCCAGATTTGCAAGCAACACATTCACTGGTGGATACAATCAGATCTTTTTCTGGGCAGACCCTTTGTTCTACAGAACCCACTAGCCACAGTGACCATGGATGCTTCTCAACTGGGGTGGGGGGGGGTCATTTCTTGGGAAGAACTGTCCAAAGCATGTGGTTGCCACACGAGACTAGGTTGCAAGACATGTCTGTAGTCTGGTACATCAACAAGCAAGGAGGAACCTGATCTTACCCCCTTTGCAGAGAGGCCATGAGGGTTTGGAAACGACAATTTCAGACTGCTTTCCAACTGTGATGCATATCCCGGGGAAATCCAACATGCATGCGGACGAACTAAGCAAATCCATTCTGATACCTCATGAGTGGCCTCAGTCGATAGCAAACATGATTTTCAGCCACTGGGGCCAACCTTGCTACAAACTATTTGTTACTCCTCTCAAGTGCAGCAAATACTTCGCTCTGCTCCACCCTCAGGGAGAATCTCCAAGAGATGCTCTTCTTCACTCTTGGCCTTTGGGTCAACTTTATGCTTGTCCTCCTCTTCCCAATTCTGAGATTTCTGCAGAAAGCAAGCAGGCTGAAGAGCTCAGTAACCCTCATTGCCCCCTTCTGGCCTTGGCAAGTATGGTTCTCATTTCTAGTCTCACCTTCATTATCCTCCATGGATACTGGAGCCTAAGGATCTACTCTCTCTCACCCATCAGGGATTCAACACCCCAACATTCATGCCCTCAAGCTGACTGCATGGTTTCTCCACTTCCAGTAATAGACTGTTCAGACTCCATCCCCCGGTCTGTGACATTTTGGCTTTTCTTAATGATTCCATCAAAAACGTTTTTAAAAGTAAATGGAAAAGGTTCTCTATTTGGCATCAGATAAGGAGATTGATCCTTTTTCTGCACTAGTTTCAGCTATTGCTTCATTTTTTGACAGCTCTTCAAAGATGGGGCTAGGTTCTCTACAATTAAACTGGTTCTCTACAATTAAACTTTCAAATTTCTATACAAGAAATACACCTTTTTCCTTGGCTTCCTCTTGTGTAAAGCTTTTATGAAAGGCATTTTTCTTCTAAGACAGCCAATAAAGGGCCCCTCACTGCATTGGGATCTTACTGTGGTACTTGAAGGTTTAACAAAAACCCTTTGAGCCATCAGGCAACTCTAATCTAAAGTTTCGATCATGGAAGATGTTTTTTTTGGTAGCTGTAACTTCGGCAATATAATTTCTTAACTGCAGGTTCTTTCAGCAAAAACTGCTCGTATCGTTTTTTTTTTTTTTATTTTTACAAAGAACAGGTTTCTCTGCGGACTAACCTTTCTAAGGTAGCTTCTGAAAACCAACTAAACTATTCACTTGCCAATTTTCTTTCCAATTTTAGCCAGTAAAGGAGAATATATGCTACACCTCCTTGATGTACACAGAAAAGTAAAATTTTACCCTCTTAGAACAAAAGATATTAGAAAGGCAGACAAGCTTTTTGCATCTTTCGCTACAAAACGTCTAGGCCAGTCAGTTTCTAAAGTTACCCTAGCTAAATGGATTACAGACTATCTCGTGGATTTACTTTGAGAAAAGTATGACATTACCAAAATCTCTCCAAGCTCACTCAACTTGGTTACCTCATCTGCCTTTTGGTCAAGAATGTTTACTGATGACACTTGGTGTAGCAGCTACATGGTTCAAGGCTCATACCTTTGTTTCACATTACAAATTAGACATCCTGTCCAGAAACAGAGTCTCCTTTGGTGCGTCAGTACTCCTGAATATCCTATGAGGGCCACCCAAGGTTGATGCAGCTGGGGACTCTGTCCCATAAGCGAGGAAGAATGAAAAGGACATTGGATTTACAAGTTATGTGCTCACCGTAACTAGGCATCAGGGTTATCCACATTTTTATTCTTCCTCAACTCCCCTCCCATTCATTTTTCTTCCGGAAGGACTTACTGGACTGTGTTTGGAACCTACAGTTCCAGGCTTGAGCCCTGTCTTTTCTATATGGCTATATCGGTTTCTCTTCTGCTATGGGGAAATAGGGAAGCAAACTGAGGCAACAGAGGTGTAGTGGAGCATTACAAGTAGGAGGAAGAGCTCAAGAACTTGATCCGAAGTCAGGTAAATGCAGCAGTCAGATCCAAGGATCAGATCTGAACCCATAAGTGAGTGAGAATGAATATGAACACAAATACTTAGTTATGGTGAGTATATAACTTATAAATCTGGTAGAGTAGAAGGACTCCTCTGAAAAGGAGGGAGGGATTCCCACTGCCATCTGTATCCCTAATGTACAACTCTCAGAACCCATTTGTCTGTAATTATTGGCAAAGGGAAAGAGAAATGAAGACACATTTTAATAAGGGGGCAGGGAAGCACTCTGCACACTCAGGCTTGTTGAACTGCCCTGGTTTCTGGGAAGCTCCTCCAGTCTTTTTAGAGCCCCCATGCCATCGTGTTTAGAATTTACACTTGCCAGAAGTTTGCTCTTTCATACATCTATAAAAAATAAAATAAAGGTTGCAGAGGTAAGTCTAAAACCTTTAACAAACTTGGAGAAGTAAGGAAGTATCAGAGTACCCTCCTGAATCAGTTTCCGTCTTCCCTTTCTCATTACAGTTTTTCAGGACCTCCGCAGCCGATGGCCCAAAAAAATCTCTCTATCCAAAGGATTTTTTTTTTTAATTTTGGCATTAACATCCCCAGATATATACATTTTTTAATGTAACCAAGCAAACCTAATAGTAGCTGCTCTGAAAGAGGCATCAGCAGAATCATAAGCATACTTCAGAGTGCAGTAACCTGAAACAGAAATGCGACAGGATTTTTACTTAGAGGGAAAGTGGCAATAATGTTCCTCATTATCAAAAGATGCAAGCATAAACTATATCTGCTTGACAAAGAACTCAAAAAAGTGTGGTAAAAGTATACACTTTTTCCTAAATCTATCAAAGGATTTTCCATCCTTGGGGGGGGGGGGGGGGGTTGGAATACCATTTACCAGGCATTTAGCAGCAGCAGGATTTACCAAAAAATCCCTGCAGGGTCAAATCAGGGATTGGAAAACACAAGTGATTAACTGAAGAACTTTATACAATCTTTCGTATGGGCAGCAGGCTGCCTTGTCAGGGAAGTTACAGGCTATAATACACACACCCCTCCAGTGTAGGACAAGGAGTGTGTTGAGAAAATTCCATTTGTAATAATTTTTTCAAGGACGGCAGATCATCAACCTACTAAAAAATGTTATGTACTCACCATAGAAGTTCATGTTGTTTTGTCCATCATTGCCTTCATTCTTACTAGGTTGGGTTTGGATCTGACCCTCAAATCTCGGCCTTTATTTTCAAGCTCGAGGCCCTCTGCCAGCTCGTGGATAAACCCTATCTCAGCATGCACTACAACCATCCCCAGATCTTGTTTGCCCCAATTATAAAGTTATGTATACTCCAAGGAAAGATTCAGATGCTGAAGGACAGAGATCAAGGTAATCCAATTTGTATAGACCCAGTCTTCTAAGAGTAAAAGGGAAGGGGGAAGGAGTGTGGGATTTAAGAATGAAGGCGAAGATGGACAACACACATGGAACATTATGGTGAGTACATAACTTCATGTGATCTTGCTTTCATACTTACTAGGTTGGGACAGAGTCCCTAGCGCATTGAATCCTGGGTGGCTCACGGGACAAATATTCCTCAGAACCACGGATCCAAAGGAGGCTCTATTCCTGGAGGCCAAATCAACTCTGTAATGAGTGACAAAAGTATGTGGTTTAGCCCATGTTGCTGCAGCACAAATATAGTCAATTGTCAGCTTAGCCAGAAAGGCTGAAGAAGTTGCAATGGCTCTTGTAGAATGGGCCTTAACTTTTTTCGGATGTTCTTTATTTTGAGACTTGTAAATAAATGTTATACAGTCTGACAGCCATTAAGAAGTGTAACTTTAGAGACAGGGGATCCTTTCTTTGAATCTTAAAAAGAAACAAATAACTGATCAGATTTTCCGAGTTCTGTAGTTCTATGTAGGTAAAAATGCAACTATGTACATCCAGTTGATGTAACATGTACTCTGCCTTGTTTTCCTATTTTGGGAAGAAAACTGGTAATTCTATACTTTGGTTTAAATTGGTCTCTGAAACCACCTTAGGTAAAAAGGCGAGGTTTGTTGAGAAAGACACCCTGTCTGTGGAAAAGCAAATATGGGGGCTTTATGGGCAATGATTGCAACTCTGACACCCTTCTAGTAGAGGTGATTGATAGAGAAAATGTTTTTCCCAAGTCAAAAATGATCATCCGCAAGACTATGCTGGTTCCAATGGAGGAAAAACTGTGCGAGACAGAATGAAATTTAGGTCCCATGGTGCTGGAGGGTCTCTGATACGCAGTCTTAACATAGTACCCTTGAGAAAGGCTTTGCATAGTTGAGATATTATATTGGAGCCAGAGTCTCCCAAATGAAAGTTCGAGATCGCTGCTAGCTGAACCATAATAGCAGCTACAGCTGCACAGTTGAAAAGTTTTGCAAGAAAGTCCAGAATGTAACTAATAGGAGCAGAAAAAGGATCTACATGACTATTGGTAGCCCATAGGCAGAATCTTTTCCATTTACTTTTATAAATCTTCCTTGTTGAAGCCTTATGTCAAGAAATTAGAATGTGTTTAACAAGAGGGAAAAGGGCTGGAAACCTGGCTATTGCTGGAATTGGAGCAGCCATTCTGTCAGTTTGAAGGTCTGAAGGGATGGAGAGTTCCTGACACCAGAGTCAGAAGGCCTGGAACTGGGTCCAGAATTCAAGGCTTCTCCTGAAGATGAGGCTACAGGAAGGGGAACCAGATTTGGCAATGCCAGTATGGAGCGATGAGTATCAAGTCCCTTCCCAAACAACTGGCTTTCTGAAGGACTTTGGGAATTAGTGAAAAAGGGAGAAAGGCAAAGAGGAGGCCCAGGGGCCAAACGTGAGCAAGTGCATCCCTTGGTGACTCCCCGGAGGGGGATGAGGGAAAGTAGCTGCTGCAGTTGGCATTCATAGTGGTCGTACAGAGGTCGCAGCAAGGCTGGTCCCATTTTGGGCAAATTATTTCTACTTCCTGTTTCAGAGACCACTAGTGAGGCATCAGAATTTTTCTGCTGAGTCTGTCTGCTATCATGTTGGATTTCCCCAGGATGTGCAATGCTATCACAAAACGCTGAAAGGTGGTTGCCCATTGCCATACTCTCAGGGCCTCATGACAAAGGGGGTAAGATCTGGTTCCTCCTTGTTTGCTTATACATCATACAACTCGCATGTCTGTCTGGATTGCAATGGTTCTCAGGGGAAGGGAGTCCTGGGGTGCTTGCAATGCTAAAAGCACTGCTCTCATTTCTAGGACATTGACGTGCAAGTGGGCTTCATGATCCTGCCATGTGTTTTGACTCTCTTTCCTAGATAATGCCTTCCTCCCATCTGAGAGGTGTCTGTGGTCACTGGCTGGGACAACCGGCTGACCTAGAGTCACTTGAGAGGAGTGTAGCTACCACTGAAGATCCTTCTTACAAGTGCTTGTGTTTATTTTGTGAGACATTGGTAGTTCTTGCATTGACCACTGAGTGGATAGCAACCACTGAAGAATCCTCATATGCGGATGTGCTTGGGGAACCAAAACTATTGCTGCCATGATCCCTAGACATTTGAGGACCATCTTCTCTTGGGCTTTCTTCCTTCTTACAAGATGTCTTACATGGCACCTTAGAAATTGTATCCTTTCTGGTGGAAGTCTCGCAGTCATTTGTATTGATTCTAATTCTATCCCAATGAATATCACATGCTGAGAAGGCACTAATGCAGATTTTTCGGAATTTATGGAACTCCTTAGGCGGGAGCAGAGTTGCAAGGTTGTACTCATGGCTTTGATTAGCAGATGCCTGGTTATGACAGTTAAGAGCCAGTTGTCCAAGTATGGAAACACCCAGAATCCTAGACATCAAGTGAGACGCTACTATTGCTATACATCGGTGAACACTCTTGGGGCTTTAGTGAGGCCAAAGGGCAGAGCTCGAAACTGATAGTGACTGGTTTCCATTCGGCACATCCAACTGTCTTTTTATCAACTGCAGTGTCACCATCCAGAACTTGGTCTTTTTTTACGGATTTGTTTAGAATAACGAAAACCAGAATTAGTCTCCAGTCCACTGTTTTCTTTGGAACTAAAAAGAATAGAGTAAATTCAGGATCCTACTTGGTCTGCGGAGACTTGGATGACTCTTGTCTGGCAACTTTTGAATTTCTTTTTTTTTTTTTTTTTAAATTCTCTTTAAACAACTTTTGAATTTGAGTTGTCTGTTCCTTTGGACTGGGTGGAAAGTCTAGAACTTCTTTCAACTTTGGGATGGGAAGGGGAAAAAGGAATGGTGTAACCCCCGGACGTGATGCTTTGTACCAATTTGTCTTTACTTTTCACCGGGCTTCTGGGTACAAAGATAAATGACCCGAGACTGCCTCCAGAGCTGGACAGTCAGGCCTTTCACGAGCACAGGAAGGGCCTAGCAAAGAAGGAAGCTCCATCGCCCTGATTTTGCAGACCTCATTACTACGAAGTCAGCGTCATCAATTATTACCACCCCTTTTGGCTCTGGGAGAAGTTTCACCACGTGTCTCCTGAAAAGATCTCTGCGATTTCTAGAACCACATCTTACCACTACCTCTCTGACCTTTGGGATAAGGTCTAGTAGGCATGGAAAAATGGACTCCTACAACAGAGTCTTTCCTCCTGTTCACACCTGGTGAGAGAGTTCTTTACCTTAGGCCCGAACAAGAACGAGCTGTCAAATGGGGCATTTACAAAGGAAGACAAAGGGTTCCACAAAATCACAAGTGCATCCAAGAATGTCTCCTTAGGGAAATTCCAGAATCCGCTGCTCTACATGCTCCATTTCCTGCACAGGATAACAGTCATGAAGGCATAGTGAGTTGAAAAGATATGGTTGTCAGCAACCCCTTCAGCTACTGAACCTAGGACAGCATCGCCTAATTCTTTCAGGACATACCTTCTGCAGTCTCATAAAATGAGTGAGGTAGTTCAGCGATCCAAGAGAAAAGGCCGCTGAAGAAAAAATGCGCTTTCCGTACCTGTCCATGGTCCTAGATTCCTTGTTTGGGGAAGGACAGAAGATATCTCTAAGAGTTCCTTCTTAGTGGCCGCTACCATGGCATCAACTGGGACTCCCTTCATTAGAAAAGATTTGTCAGAGGGGGGGGAAGTAAACCTGTTTGGCCTTCTAGGAATAGATTCCACAGAATCCAGGGACTCCCATGCCTTTCGAGAAACCAGGTCTAGGAGCTCACGGAAAGGCGGAGACACCTAAGAGGTGGAAGAGTAAGAGACAAAGGCCTTCATGTATACAGACTCCTCTGCCGAAGGGTTAGAGTACTTCCAGCCACCTCTCTGCTTTAGCATTTCCAGGATGTCTCCAAAGTAGACATCAGGAGGTGACTGTGGGGACCCTTCATTACCACAGCACCCTCATTACCTCAAAAGCCGCCCCATCCCTGATCTGAGGATATCTCCGGATCCAAAGTCGAAGAACCAAAGATGACGGACCAGAGGCTGAGGTAGGAGCTGAACTTATCCAAGCAAAGGCCCAGACAAAGTTAGACCCGACAGTTGTCAGATTCAACTCGCTCTCCCAGAACAGACTGAAGAGCGTCTGCTCCTAGATTCCTCCAGCTCCAATGGAACAGATAACCGAGCCATAGTTGGATCCATAGAACCCATGGTGGTCTCTGATCCGACAGTTCCACTAATACCAACTCCGGACCTTCCGACTCAGAAGCCATAGGTTGGACTGGAAGACTACTTGGAGCAGAGGAGGTGGATGTCGTTGGATCCAACAGTAATTTGGCCAGTGCCGGTTGTCTGCAAGAGCTTCTGTACAACCCAATCCACGTCAAAGGAAAGGCCCCTAAAAGACCGGGTTGAGGGGGTGGTAGATTTAGTCTTTTGTAATACAGGACATCTTAGAATAGGGAAGATCGGTTCCAAAGTCAGTGACCAGGCTCCTAAACTCAAACAACTGGCACTGAGCAAGAAGGTGTCAAGAGGCGATGGAGCTTTGTCTGATCCAGTAGCCTTCAGATCTGAGGAGGACAGTCTAGGAATTTTATATGTCGGATCCAATAAAGAAGAGGAGGAAGGTCTTTTTCCAGATTTGTCAGATTTAGGAGAAGACTTATCAAATGTACCCAGACCTTCTTCCAGTGCCTCTGAGAAGGGGGTTTTAAGACCACCTTTTAGGATCAACTTATTTTTCCTCTTCAGGAGTGCTCTATGATTAAACAAATGGCAAATGGAGCAAGACTCCTGGAGATGGATGCCCCCAAGACAACAAACAGTGTTTTTATTGCTAAGGGAGATCTTTTTTACTACACTTGCCACTTTTTAAAGCACATTGGTTTGGACTCTGTCAGACATTTTTCAGGCAAGAGGAAACAAATTTATTTTTGTAAGCTTGACCCTGTAACTTAAACAGGTCGAGCTATGGAGGAAACACACAGGAGAAAAAACAAAGAAAGCCCACTAACTTAATCGGGCCCTGACACTGAACACAGAGAAAAGACAGACTAAGCCCTCTAACTTAAATGGGCCCGGTTACAATTCTCCAAGTTAAACAAATGCAATACTATGACGGTGACTGCACTAGTAAACAGAGAAGGAAAGGGCAAGAACGTAAAGTTAAAAGCCCGTCAACTAAAGTGTGCTGACAGTTTTCTAAATTAAACTAACTGCCCACTAAGGCAACTAGAAATTAACACTAGCTGGAAAGGGAAATACAAGGCCTAGCAAAAAGACAGCCAAGGTCAGAAACTGCTCAAATACAAAAAATATCAAGATTAAGAGTAGACACTCAAGCTATAAAAGTTAGAAAAAATTCAATTATCCATAAATTTTTAGAATGAGACGAAAAATTAATTAAAAAGATTATACTTGGCCAGAGCTAGCAGACACACGCTCATTCTTGTTTAGCGGCAACTGACATCTGGGGACGGATTTAGTGCATGCTGGGATAGGGATTTAGCCATGAGCTGGTAGAGGGCCTCGGGCTTGAAAAGAAAGGCAGAGATGGATCTGAGGATTGGATCCGAACCCAACCTAGTAAGAATGAAGGTGAGATAGGACAACAACACATCAATTAGTTAATTCTGGATATGGTTTCAGGAAAACATCTAAGGGCCTATCAAAAGAAATGCATCAATATCAGTGACATGAAAGAAAGTGGATGTTTTTCCCAGCATATTGAGAAGAGCAATGAATATGAGGTGATCTTCTGAAATTAAAAAATTATTTTTTCTTCACCAGTAACACTAGAATCAGACAGTTCAAGAACCTGAACTAAACCCTGAGCCAAGCCCAATAAATGGCTCCTTTCTAAAGTAAGAGACAGAAGATAAATATTTAACTTTTTGCTTCTTTTTGGCAAGAATTTCTTTAGAAGCAGACTGATTCTCATCAGGCAAGACAAGGAGAAAACAGCAGCATGGTTAGAATTGCTGGAGCCATGTCAGACTCCAAACCAGTTACAAGTGGCGTCCCACAAGGCTCAGTCCTGGGACCTCTCTTGTTCGGTATATATTTCTCGGAGGTATAGGCTAACACGGAAGGACTGTGGCTGACCAAGTTCGCAGATGACTGCAAACTGGGCGCCATAATCGACTCTCCAGCCGACAAGCATCCTACAAAAGGGCCTCAGAAACAGACAACTGGTGCCAGAGCCATGGCCTCAAGCTAAACGCCAAAAAGTGTATAGTCATCCCCTTTGGCAAAAACAAAGTGCCCACAAATTACCACATAGGTGGTAATCTATTAAGTACGGAATAAGTAATTAGGGACCTGTGTACCCAAGTTGATAGCAATCTCTCATTTGACAACCACGTGGCCAAAGTGGTTAGAAAAACATTTTATATAGCCCACCCAACCATGAAGGGATTCACATCTAGATCAGGGGAGGTCATCATGCCTCTACTCATCCCTCATCAGGCCCATAATTGAGTACAATGCCCCTTTTGGGATGTACCTTACCAGACACCTGCAGCAATTGGAAAGACCCCAAAAGTACCTCACCAAGAGGATCAAAGGGCTCAAACAGATGCCATATGCTGCCCGGTTAAAGAAACTCCAGCTTTACTCAGTGGCATACCGCCTGCTCAGAGACTATCTGTGCCTGACGTATAAAGCCATGTCCAACCCGGAATTAATGGACATGCCGCACCTCAGAAAATCCAAATCCCATCGAGCTACGTGCTTGAGAGACTTGAACCTCAGCACTGAAATAAATAGGACATGCTGGAGGGACAGATTCATAACCCAGAGGCTCCCTTCACTCTGGAATAAAATCCCAGTCCAGGTTAGGCAGAGTCCCTCAATGACTCTCTTCAAGAGGAATCTTGATGAGTGGATGAGAGATTGTAGGTTTACCCCAGGTATCACTTCTATGTCACTGTTAGACAGAGGCAGAGTATACTAACCTCGAAAAAGGGCATAGCAAAATTCAATTAAAATGGGTGGCGAAAGCCAAACACATTCTGGCTAGGCTTATAAATGCCCTAGGGCAGGTAGCCCAGTATGAACCTATGAGGAAACAGAGACTGACACCATACCTCTCAGCCGTACTAAATTCCTCGGTATTTACCAGTTTTGAGAACTAAATAATGGGGTGCCATGAATTTGTGAGTGGCCCCTTGAATTCCCGATTTTTACAAATAGTTGCGGCGGACGTTATCACGTGTTAGCTTCCTGAGGCACTCAGGCAGACTGCCAGCCAATCGGTGACAATGGGACTATGTTTATAACACATTAGCACAGTGCAATGCTAATGTTTGGATCTGCAGAACTGGTAATTTGGAAACTGAATTATTCAGTGGAATATAGCAGGGCAGCAGTGCACAGCAGACCAGGCAGCAGCGAGCAGACAGGATCAGGTGTGGAGTTGGACTGCCTTGTTTTCAAAAGATGAATGCTGCAGTTCCTGGACAGTTTGTCAGCAGCTCAAAGGAAAATTTTCTTCATGGAGCCATCTATCCATCTCTGCGACCATGTGGGTTAATAAGGGTTTTGGATGCAAAAGGTACAGGGTTATTTTACTTTTTACCTCTGGTAACAGAACTACAAAGTCTGTGGCAGTGGAACCCTGCTTGTCCCATTATGTCAATATGGGCTTCGTGGTTTCGTTTTTTAGTAATATTAGGTTAAGAAAATAAACAAACAAATAAAAGAAAGTGTATGCATTTTTTTTTTTTAGAAGGCCAGGTCACAGGGGCCTGATGAGGGAGTCAGGAACACATTTTATGGAGTGTGTTTCAGGCGGCGTTGCAGTTGCCTTCATTCATGATGGGAGTCTTGGGCAGCTTGATGTTTTACTGTCAGGGATGGCAATGACATTATGAAACTCTGTGGTGCTGATCTTACCTCAGCTGTTCTGACCTTCCCAGAAATTTAAGGTTATGCCACAGTTTTGTCCACTCCTTTGGAATTTGTGGGTGTTGGCTTAGTACCAATGACTGACAGCACTAAACGTACACGAGTTTTTCTATCTTTCAGAAAATGCATGTTACTATAAAACTTATTTTAGCAGTTTTCTAAGTTTACAGGAGATATAATTAAAAGATGTCCCTAAATTTAGTCAGCTGTTACTCCCTTTAGTTAGGATTTGACCACTTGCCTTGCACAAGGAGTTTGAAAGGTATGATGGGATTATGAGCTATACCCCTATATTTGGCAGTTGGTTGTTTAGGCGCAAATAGGATTACAAGGACCACACTGGGACTTGGTCTGTACTGAGAAACAGTGTGTCTGTATGCTGAAAGACTGAACAAGTACTTGTTAGCAGCTTGAACTGTTTACTGTGTGAAGTGTCAGCATTCTGGAATCCTAATGACTGCTGACAGTTGCCCTCACATTCTCATTCCTCACCACTGATTAAGTATTTTCTTGGCCTGCAAAACTGCGAAAAGAGCATGCTCACAGTCTATTGTGGTGGTCGTACTGGCACTGTTTGAAAGCTATAGTGGGGTGGGGATACTGTTTACTTTTGATCGTTTCCATTAGAAATGGATATAGACAGGCACTGTGGTGAACTGTTGCAGTCCTTGGGATGTTCTAGCAAACAGTGCAGTTTCTTTTCACAGACCTGGTAGAAGACTGGCCATTAATCAGTTTCACAGACCACATCTACAGGAACCAACAGGCCAAGTGAGATATTTATTAGTTATGCTCAAATGGAAGCCATCCTCTAGTTTTATATTGCTATAGTTTTGAATTGCAGGACACGGCGTGCAGTACTCAGGCACGCTGTACCACCACAACCAAAAACATCTGAATAAAAGGAAACTGCTGCATTTCATATATACAGCAGTAACACTTGAGTACATCAATCTTGCACAGACAAACCCAGCTGAAACCCACCAAACCAGATAAAAAAGCTCTCTCAAAGTTAGCTGCGTATTCTGCTGTAAAGGGAAAGGTAACCCACCACTACCTTCAGTTCTTTTTTGGAGCATAAAGTCACCAAAACAGTGTCCAAACCCTAGCATCACATAGTAGAGGGAGTATCAGAATACTATAGTCAGGAAACATACAGCAGCACCACATAATCTAAGATAATCCTTAGTAACTCAAACAAAGGATACTCAAAAATATAAACAATTTCCATCAGAGAAGTGAACATCCTCCACTGCACTAAGACGCTCACAAAATGCATAAGCAAAGTTATAAAGTAGGCTTCTTTCATAAAGGACAGTTGTGTACACATACCATAAATGTAGATGTTAGAGTGTATTCACTGTTGCAGTCATTCCATTTGGGTAATCTGCTTGCAGGTTGCCCTCAGTCGCCCTGATTAACAAAGTCTTGGGTCCTGCGTCAGTTGCTGTCCCTTCTTCCATGACATCAGGGGTATAAAACATGCAGCAGACGCCATTACATCAGTTTTTCTTGCCCCAGTTGTCAGGTGCCCCCCTTAATGGGGAGCAATTAAACAAAAACACAAAGGCATACCTCCAACAAAAAAGCAAATACATCAAAAAGGCTTTTAAGCATAGTAAAGGAAAGTAGAGGTATAGCCAAAAGAAGTTAGGGGGCAGGGGGGAGGGTAATCAGAACTGCAACAGTGAATACACTCCAACATCTACATTTATGGTAAGTGTACACAACTGCACTAGGTTCTTCGTGTTTTACTGTTGCAGTCATCACATTTGAGTAGATTCCCAAAGTTAAGGACGAGAGAAGGAAATTCTATAGCATTAGGACCAGCTATAAGCCCTGCAAGACTGCAGTGGCAAAGCCAGCTCTGGATTTAGAAATTAATTGGCAAATGGTAATGCTTGGTAAAGTTATGTACAGAACACCAGGTCGCAGCTTCTAGGATGTCCCTGGTAGGGACACCTCTGAGAAAGGCTGTAGAGGCAGATGCAGCCCTGGTTGAATGTGGTCTTATCCCCTGTGGGGTAGGTTTCCATGGTGCTTATAGCAGAAATTAATGTAATGGCTTGCTTTGAAATAGCCTTCCACTCTGCCTCTGCAGCAAATGCAACCAGCAACTGTTGAGATTTCCTGAGAGGTTTAGTCCTGTCCAAATAAAATCTAAGTTGTCTGTGCACATCTAAGGAGTGCAGTATTCGTTCCCCTATGTTCAGTGGATTAGAAAAGAAGGTTGGCAAATGAATGGACTGATTAAGGGCCACACTGGATACCATCTTGGGCATGGAGGGATTGGTCCTGTGGGACACCCTGTCCGCATGAAAAATGATGAAAGGCTCCACTGCCATGAGGACCTGTAATTCAGACACCCTTCTTGCTGAAGTGATGGCTAAAAGGAAGGCTGTTTTCCAAGAAAGGAATTTCAACTCTGCATTCGCAAGCTGGCTCAAAAGGAGGTAGGGTGAGTTTTTCAAATACAAAGTTAAGGTCCCAGGCTGGAGTAGGGGATCTCCTGGGTGGTCTTAAGTTTTTGGCCCCTCTGAGGAACTGCTTCAGCAGTGGATGAGAGAAGAGGGGTGGTTCTGTGTTGTAATGAGCTGAAATGGCTGAGGCATGAATTTTGGTGGAGGAAAAGGAAAGGACCTTGTTAAGCATCTCAGTTGAGTATTGAAGAATCAGAGGTAAATTGGGCACTGCTGTCCCCATCCCCAGAGTTTGGTTCCAGGAACAGAATCTTTTCCATTTTTCAGCATAGGATATTTCTGGTACTAGTCCTCCTTACCTCCAGAATGACATCAAACACTTGCTTACTGAGGGATGGTAACGGAGAGATCAGGTAATTTAGCCAGGCTGCCAGGTTCAGGGTTTGAAGCTGTGGGTGCAGAATCTGGCCCTCCTTCTGAGACAACAGGGCAGGGGTCTGAGGCAGGTGCCAGCAGTGACACTGTGCAAAAAGGGGGTACCAGTGTTGGCGTGGCCAGTCTGGCGCAATCAGTATCGTCCTTGCTTTGTCCCATTTGATCTTTAGCAGCACCTTGGAGAGGAGAGGCAGAGGGGGAAAGGCATAAACTGACAGTTTTTTCCAGGTGAAGGACAGGGCACCCACTTTCCAAGCTTGTTTGTGGGGAGCCCTTGTACAAAATGTCTCCAAGTGGTAGTTCAGGAGGAAGGCAAACAGGTCTATATCTGGGCTGCCCCTTTTGTTTCTAAACATGTTGAATATCCTTTGTTCCAGTTTCCACTCGTGTGGGACCATGAGATTTCTACTTAGTTCGTTTGCCAGTGTATTTAGCTTTCCTGGCAGGAACTTGAGCCTGTAGGTGCACTTGGTAGCTCAAGGCTGTGTTCCACAGAGCCATGGCTAGTCTGTACAGAGGGTATGAGTGGGTTCCCTCCTGCTTGTTTATGTCTGCCTTTACCATTAATTGCCCTGGACGAATGCGGCCCTTGAAGGCTGTCAGAGCATTTTGTACAGCTAACATTTCTTTTTAATTGATATGCAGGTGCATTTGACATGGGTTCCATTTGCCCTGAATGCACTTCCCTACCAAGTGAGCCCCCCATGCATAGTCTGATGCATCTGTTAGGGTTTGGGCGGCAGGGGGTAGAGTGAATGGCAGTCCCTTGTTTTGGTGGCAGGCCTCTGCCCACCAAATAATATCTGTAGAGAAGGTATGATGGGAATCATTGCTTCTAGATCCTGGGAATGTTGATACCATACGCTTTTTAGATACCATTGTAGTTTCCTGATATGCAGTCTTGCATATGGAATTAGGAGAATGCAGGAGGCCAAGAACCCCAGGGCTTGCAGTATTTTCCTTGCAGATAGCTGGGTCTTTGTGGCTAGTAGTTTGACGTAGGCTGTCAAATGAACTTGTTTCTCTGGTGTGAGGAAAGCCATCTGGGAAGTTGTGTTCAAGCTTGCAACCAGGAATACAATTTGTTGGCAGGGTACAAGATTTGATTTCTTTTCGTTTATAGTGTACCCCAGAGAAGTTAGCAAATTCTGTACAAACGCCAAATGATTCAATAGTATGTCCTGGCTTTCTGCCGGAATTAGACAATTGTCCAGGTATGGCTCTAGTTGCATATTCATTTGCCTGCAAAATGCAATGACTGGAGCTAGGCACTTTGTGAATACCCAGGGCACAGTAAAGAAGCCAAAGGGCAGTGCAGAGAACTGGTAATGCAAATAGTCTGCTTTGAAGCGGAGGTATCCTCTGCAAGATTCCCCGGATTGGGATATGCAGGTAAGCCTCTTAAGTCTAGAGTTACCAACCAGGCATCCTTGCCTAGCATAGGTAGTAACTGTTGTAGAGTCAGCATCTTGAATTTTGGAATGTCCAGAAATGTATTTAGAAAGAATAAGTCCAGAAATGGACGCCATGATGTGTTTTTCTGGGTACCAGGAAAAGTCTTGAATAAAAACCTTGTTCCTTTTCTGGTACTGGTTGAATAGCTCCCATATTCACGAGAGATATAACTTGTTTCTGGGCCTCTGCCCACTGATTTGGAGGCAGATCTGGCCATCCGTTTGGGACTGGCAATGTGTAGAAATTAAATCTGTATCACTGGGATACTATATTTAAAATTACTTGCCCTGGGTAATCAGTTGCCAGTTTCGTGCATGAAGTGCCAGTTTTCCCCCCAAAGGGGTGGCCAAAAGATAAGAGCTTGGTGACTGCAGTGGAAAGTCATTGAGACTACTTACCATAAGAAGGTGCCTTGTTACTTTCAGATTTGGGGTGGAAGCATCCCATTGCTTTGTACTAGAAGTTCCTTGTGACTGAAACCTGGAGCCTTTGGAATGTCGGTGTTTAACCTGAGCGGCTCTGGTGGGTACTGGAAAGGACCAGTTCTTAGCAGGGCACAGCCTACTTAATCTGGGTGGCTGCACTTGTAGGAAATCTATTACAGTTTGCATAGATTTAGCTTTATCTTCATCTTTTTCAAAACGTCTTCTGCCTTATTACCAAATAGCCTGTCCTGTTGTAAAGGAGCATCCAACAATTTTGCTTTAACATGGTCAGGCAGATTTTGCTCCTTGAGCCAAGCATGCCTTCTTATCACAGATCCAGTTACAGCAGCCCTGCAAGAGGCCTCCAAGGAGTCAAAACCACATTGCAAAGTATGTTTTCCAACTTGTTCAGCTGAATGCAATAAATCCTGCAACTCTTATTTTCCACAAAGTCAGAAATCAACATAATTTTCTGTTTAAGTAAGCCCATGACATGCTGTTGATATTTAAGCATATGAAATTGACAGTTTAAAGCCCTGACTGCCAAGGTTGCAGATGTGTAAACCTTCTTAACCCATCTATCCAGTGCCCTGGAATCTCTAACAAAAGGGGTAGGATCTTTAGCAGTAGAAGCCTTAATGCCCTTGGGACCGTGAGAAATGGTTTCGGGGTCAGCAGTAGGGTTTTTAAAGAGGAATTTGTGGGAGTCAGGAACCCCGTAATATCTGTCTGGCTTACTAGGAGCCGGAGGCAGGGAATCAGGAGTCATACTGGATTCTGAGAAAACAACAATGTCTAGAACAGGAGGTATATCCAAAGGCCTATGCTGAGGAAGAAGGAAATCCCCAAGTCTTTTTAGATTCTGAAAAATCCTGACTCGCACAGTGAAAACGTGTTCCCTTAAGGTATGCAAATTTCTCCAAAAGAAAAATCCTCAGGAGGAGAAGCAGAAGGGATGGAATCTTCTGCATCAGAGTCCTCATAAGTGGGAATAGATAATTCCTGATCAGAAAAGGAATCAGAAAAAAATAGAAACCTGATCTGAAGAATCCTAGTCAGTGCCTTGCCTAGGGCTCTTAGCAGGAGGGGGATGGGTACCCCTGATCAAGGTAATTAAATCCTCAGCCATTTTGATAATTTGTTTTTTAGGCAATGGAGCCTGTACACATGGCCCATGTGTCGTTTTTTTAGACTAGTAGTTTTTGGCCTTAATTTTGAAGATGGCGTTGGTTTAATATACAAATCTTTAGGCCTGAAAACACCCTCATAAGAAGATGCCTGCTCAGTGGCTCCAGATCCATCCAAGCTAGACATCCGCGGGTTCAATACTTAAAGTATCTCGCGGCCCAAATGCGTCTCAGTAGAGGCCGGCGAATCAAAAGTAGCGGGTATCACGGGCTGCAAAAGCACCTGAGTACTGGTGAACCGGCGACTGGCTTAGGAGAAGCTTCATTGCCAGTTTTGGACCTCGGTCCGTCTTTTTCTTTGCGCTTTTTAGGTATTCTTGCTAACAGACATTTCTAGACAGTTAAATCTCGAGCCAAAATATTTAGAAGCAAAATATACAGACGTTTAACAGTACGTTGATTAAATTTAGCACAAAACCGACAGCAAGGCACATTGTGGTCAGGGCCTAGGCAAGGAATACAGTACAAATGAAAATCCTTATGAGGTATTTGGTTCCCACAAGTAATACAATTAACTTTTACCGACATCGGTAAGGAGCAAGAAAAAGTTTCCCCAATGGGGTACTTGGCTTTTAGTTGAAGACTTCGGTTCTGAAACTCAAAAACGAAAATTTCAAGTGTCGGCTGACTGGCACTTGCAAACTGCTTTTGCTTCGGGCACCGCACGACTGATGTAATGGCATCGGCTGCATGTTTTATACCCCTGATGACCTGACGTCATGGAAGAAGGGACAGCAACTGACACAGGACCTAAGACTTCGTTAATCAGACCGAATGAGGGCAACCTGCCAGCAGATTACCCAAATGTAATGACTGCAACAGTGAAACACGAAGAACATCTATGTAATATCTATCAGGTTTTCTGGGAGCAGAAAATAGAGAGTCAGGGGCAAAGCTAGATTCCGAAAAGGCATCAATAGTGTCCAGTACAGAGGGGATAGCTAACGGCCTGTGTTGGGGCAGGAGTAAGAAAACCCTAAGCCTCTTTTTAGAGTCAGAGTAATCCTGGCTTTCCCAGCGAAAATGCTCCCCAAGAGTATGCAAGGTTTCACTAAAAGAGAAATCATCTGGACGGGAAGCAGAGGGAATAGAATCCTCTGCATCAGAATCCTCAGACAGATAAGGGTAAATCCTGGTCATCAGAGGAAATAGAAATTTCAGAGTCCTGATCAGAAGAATCATAAGGAAACTCAGTCCTAGGTCTCAAAGGGGGAAGGGTGGCTTCCCCTGCTTAGAGTAATAAGAGTAATAAGGTCTTCTACCATTCTTATAATTTGTTTTTAGGCATGCGGTCTGGGCGTCAGTTTTCTAGGCATGGATAGAGTTTTAGGCGTTGAGGAAGAAGATGGCATTGGTTTAATATGCAAGTCAGTAGGCCTGAATACACCCTCAGAAGCTGGTGCCTGCACAGCAGCTCCGGACTCATCCAAGGTAGAGACATCCACGAGTTCCTTAGTTGAAGCATCTTGCGGCATACCAGACTGCGGAGGGTCTAAGTAGAGGCATGCGAATCCGAAGTAGTGGGTATTAGGGGCTGCAAAAGCGCCTCACTGAGTACCGGCAAACTGGCAACTGGCTTAGGAGAAGCATTGTCGGCAGCTTTGTACCCATGCGGTATTTATCTCTGCATTTTTTGGAATGTTGGTAGTTGGGTGGCTTACTGAAGACATATCTGGATAATTGAACAGAGTATCAAAACATTTAAAAGTGTAAATAAACCAAAGACAAATAGTTCATTGTTTAAATAAGGCCCAAAACCGACAGTGAGGTACGCTGTGGTCAGGGCCTAAGCAAGGAATGCAGTACGAATGAAAATCTTAGTAAAGTAATGCAATGTGCAATCCATTTCGAAATGGTGTGCTTAGAAATAGCCTTGCCTTGGGCTCCAAGGGCAAAACTGACCAATGACTGTGCTGATTTCTGAAGGTCCTTAATCCTGTCCAGGTAAAACCTAAGCTGTCGGTGCACATCAAGAGAATGTAGGGTCCTTTCACCTCTATTGCGAGGATTAGGAAAAAAGGTAGGAAGGTGTATGGACTGATTAAGAGTCAGACTGGAAACCGCCTAAGGCATAAAGGAGGGATTAGTCCTCAGAGAGACCATCTGCATGGAAAATAAGAAAAGGCTCCATGGCCATCAAAGCTTGCAGCTACGAAACCCTCCCAGAGTGAGTTTCTCCAATATCAAGTTAAGGTTCCAAGCTGGAGTTGGGGCTCTCCTGGGTGGTCAAATTTTTGGCCTCTCTGAGGAACTGCCTGAGCAATGGATGAGAGAAGAGGGGAAGATCTGTGTTATAATGAACTGAAATGGCTGAGGCGTGAATTTTGATGGAGAAAAAAACAAAGTCCCTTGTGAAGCATCTCAGTTAAGTACTGTAAAATCTGAGGCAAGTTGGGCGCTGCTGTGCTCATCCCTTGAGACTGGTTCCAGGCACAGAATCGTTTCCATTTTCCAGCATAAAATTTTCTAGTACTAGGCATCCTTGCCTCTAAAATGATATCCATCACTGGTTTACTGAGGGATGGTAAGGGAGAGATTAGGTAATTAGCCAGGCTGCTAGGTTCAGGGTTTGAAGCAGATGTGCAGAATCTGGTTCTCCTGCTGAGACAACAGGGTAGGGGTCAGAGGCAGGTGCCATGGGGCCAACAGTGACACTGCGCAAGAGGTACCAGTGTTGGTGTGGCCAGTGCCAGTCTGGTACAATTAATATCGTCCTTGGTTTGTCCTGTTTGATCTTTAGCAGTACTTTGAAGAGGAGAAGCAGAGGAGGAAAGGCATAAACTGATGGGTTTCTCCAGCTGAAGGACAGAGCATTCACTTTCCAAGCTTACTTGTGGGGAGTCCTTGTGCAACATTTATCCAATTGGTAGTTCTGGGGGGAGGCAAACCGGTTCTATACCTGAGCTCCCCCATTTGTTTGTCAACATGTTGAAAATCTTTGGCTCCAGTTTCCACTCGTGTGGGTCCATGAGATTTCTGCTTAGTCCGTCTGCCAGTGCATTTAGTTTTCCTGGCAGGAATTGAGCTTGTAGATGCACTTGGTAGCTCAACGCTATGTTCTACAATGCCATGGCTAGTCTGCAGAGGGGGTAAGAATGGGTACCCCCCTGCTTATGTATCACATAACGGTGGTGTTGCCAGTCTTTACCGTTAATTGTCCTGGAAGAATGCGGGCCTTGAAGGCTGTCAGAGCATTCTGTACAGCTAACATCTCTTTTTGATTGATATGCAGGTGCATTTAACTTGGGTTCCATTTGCCCTGAATGCACTTCCCTGCCAGGTGAGCCTCCCATGCATAGTCTGATGCGTCTGTTAGGGTTTGGGTAGCAAGGGGTAGAGAGAATGGTAGTCCCGTTTTGGTAGCAAGCCTCTGCCCACCAAAGAAACTCTAGGCGTAGGCAAGGTATGATAGGAATCATTGCTTCTAGATCCCGAGAATGTTGACACCATAGGCTTTTTAGATACCACTGTAGTTTCCTCATATGCAGTCTTGTATATGAAATTAGTAGAATGCAGGAGGCCATGAACTTAAAGGCTTGCATTATTTGCCTTGCAGATAGCAGGGCTTTCGTGGCCACTAGTTTGAATTGAATTTGTTTCTCTAGTGTGAAGAAAGCCATCTGGGAAGTTGTGTTTAAGCTTGCTCCCAGGAATACAATTTGTTGACAGGGTACCAGATGTGATGACTTCTGTTTATGGTGTACCCCAGACAAGTTATCACTTTTTGTACAAATGCCAGATGATTCAAAAGTATGTCCTGGCTTTCTGCTTGAATTAAGACAATCGTCCAGGTATGGGTATATTTGAATTCTTCTTTGCCTGCAAAATGCAATGACAGGCTCTAGGCACTTTGTGAATACCCTGGGAGCAGTAGATAACCCAAAGGGCAGTGCAGAGAACTGATGGTGCATGTAGCATGCTTTGAAGCGTAGGTATCTTCTGCACGATTCCCTGATTGGGATGTGCAGGTAGGCTTCATTTAACTCCAGTGTTGCCAACCAGGCATCTTTGCCTAGCATAGAAGTAGCTGGTGAGAAGTCAGCATCTTGAATTTGGGAATCACCAAAAAAGGTTTTAAGGTAGAAAGGTCCAGGATAGGATGTCATGAATTGTCTTTTCTGGGTACCAGGAAAAGTTGAATAAAAAAGTACAGTTGTGTACCTACCATAAATGTAGATGTTAGAGGGTATTCACTGTTGCAGTCATTACACTTGGGTTATCCTGGTGGCAGGCTACCCGCAGTCAGCCCGAGTTCCAAAGTCTAGGTCCGGCGTCGGTTGCCATTGCCTCTTCCCTGACGTCAGTGCACCAGGGGTATAAAAGATGCAACAGACACCATTTTCTTCTGTTTTTCTTGCCCCAGATGTCAGGTGCCCCCAGATAGGAAGGCTGAAAAGAATAATTATGCCAAAAAGCATGCAAGTACTAATATAAACATATCCTTCATCTACAAGCAAATACACCACATAGGTTGTATAGAGCTGAGAAGTACAGAGAAGTCCCAGCAAAGAAAGAGGAGGATGGTGGGTGGGTAACCTGGACTGCAACAGTGAATACACTCTAACATCTACATTTATGGTAGGTATACAACTGTACTATGTTCGTGTTTCACTGTTGCAGTCATTACACTTGGGTTGAATCCCAAAGCTGTGGGTGGGCGGCTGGGTCTAAATTGGATTTGGAGAGGCTATCAGGCCCTGCAGAACTGCAGTGGCAAAGCCTGTTCTGAATTTAGAGTAGAGAGGTAAGTGGTAGCGCTTGGTGAAAGTGTGCAGTGAACTCCAGGTTGCAGCTTCTAAAATGTCTTTGGTTGGTACTCCTCTGAGAAAGGCTAGTGAAGTGGCCGCTGCTCTGGTAGAATGTGGCCTAATGCCCTTAGGCACCGATTTGCCATGTTGTGCATAACAGAAGCGAATGCAGTGTCCTATCCATTTTGAAATTGTCTGCTTTGTGATAGGCTTTCCTTGTGATCCTGCAGCATAGGCTACAAACAGTTGCTCAGATTTTTGAAAGCTTTTGTTTTGTCCAAGTAGAATCGTAGTTGTGTGTATATCCAAAGCATGCAGAAGTCTCTCCCCTTTACTCTGGGCGTTTGGGTAGAAAGTTGGTAAATGAATGGCTTGGTTCAGAGCCACATTGGAAACCACTTTTGGCATGAAAGTTGGGTTTGTCCAAAGAAAAACCCTGTCCTGGTGAAAAATGATGAAAGGTTCTACAGCCATTAATGCCTGTAACTCTGAGACTCTTCTTGCTGAAATTATTGCTAGGAGCAGAGCAGTTTTCCATGATAGGAATTTTATATCAGCTGTGCTGGCTGATTCAAAAGGAGGCAGTGTGAGCTTTTCTAAAACAAAATTGAGATCCCAAGTTGGTATTGGTGCTCTCCATGGGGGTCTTACGTTTTTTGCCCCTATGAGGTAGTGTCTTAGAAGAGGATGTGAAAAAATAGGAGGTTCCATATTGTAATGAGCTGAAATGGCAGAGTCATGGATCTTAACTGATGAGAAAGATAGGCCTTTGTCCAGCATCTCAGTTAGGTATTGTAAAATCTGAGGTATATTTGGAACAAGTGGTTTGAGCCCTTGTGCCTGGTTCCAAGCATAGAATCTCTTCCATTTTTCTGCATGAGATTTCTTAGTGCTGGACCTCCTGGCTTCTAAAATGACATCCATAACAGCTTTAGAGACAGGCGCAGTCTGAGTGGCTACATTATCTGCCATGCAGCCAGATTTAAGGTTCTGAGTTGATTGTGCAGAATCGGTTTGTTTTGAATCAGAAGATGAGGAATTTGAGGTAAAGGCCAGGTTGGGCCTTGAGACAAGCTCTTTAGGATTGGGTACCAGTGCTGGCGTGGCCAGTCTGGGGCAATCAGGATCATTTTTGGCCTCTCATCTGACTTTGAGCACCTTGGTAAGAAGAGGCACTGGAGGGAAGGCATAAACTGTCAGGGTTTTCCAGCTGAATAAGAGCATCCACTACCCATGCTTGAGAGTGATAAGATCAGTTCTTGGGCAGATATTCTGTAGTTGGCAATTGCGAGGGGAGGCAAAAAGATCCGTGTCTGGGCGTCCCCATTTCCTTACCATGCTGAACATCTGTGGATTTAGTTTCCATTCGTGAGGATCCATGAGATTTCTGCTTAGTTCGTCTGCCAGTGTATTTTTTGTTCCTGGCAGGAATTGTGCCTGCAGATTTACTTGAGAGGGCAGTGCTGTGTTCCACAAAGTCATGGCTTGCTTGCATAGGGGGTAGGAATGTGTGCCCCCTTGCTTATGTACCACATAACTGTGGTATTGCCAGTCATTATTAGTAGTTGTCCTGGATGCAGTAGGTCCTTGAAAGCTGTCAGGGCATTCTGTACAGCTAGCATCTTTCTGATTGATGTGAAGATGCATTTGTTCCTTGGGCCACGTGCCCTGAATACATTTTCCTGCCATATGTGCCCCCCAGGCATAATCCGATGCATCCATTGTTACTGTCTGCCTGGCTGTGGGTAAGGTGAAAGACTGTCCCTTGTTGTGGTGACAGGCCTGGGACCACCATCGAAACTCCTGTTGTAGGCAGGGAATTAAAGTTCTGATCGTCTCTAGGCTGTGGCAATGTTGAGTCCAAACATTTTTTAGATACCATTGTAGTTTCCTCATATGCAGTCTTGCATAAGGAATTAGTAGAATGCAGGACGCCATGAAGCCCAGGGCCTGCAGAATTTTTCTTGCAGGGAACTGGGTCTTTGTTGCCATCATTTGAAAGTAATGAGTCAGTTGCCTTTGTTTGTCTGGCGTGAGAAGCATTTGGGCAGTTGTATTTAAGCTTGCACCCAGGAATAGTATCTCGAGAGGGCACTAGTTTTGATTTCTTTTCGTTTACTGTGTACCCTAGGCAAATTAGTAATCTTTTTACAAATGCCAGATGCTTTAGAAGAATGTCCTTGCTCTGTGCTTGAATAAGGCAGTCGTCCAAGTAGGGATATATCTGAATTCCTTTTTGTCTGCAAAATGCAATTACTGGTGCCAGGGATTTTGTGAAGACGCTGGGCGCAGTAGATAAGCCAAAGGGAAGTGCAGAGAATTGGTAATGCATTGAGTCTGCTATGAATCTGAGGTATCTTCTGCAAGACTGTCTGATTGGGACATGCAGGTATGCCTCCTTGAGGTCCAAAGTAACTAGCCAAGCCTTCTTGCCCAGCATGGGTAGAAGTTGCTGTAGTGTTAACATTTTGAATTTTGGAACATCCAGGAAAGTATTTAGGATTGACAGGTCCAGTATTGGTCTCCAGGCTTTGTCCTTTCTGGGTACTAAGAAAAGTCTCGAGTAAAATCCTTGCCCCTGTTCTTGCTGTGGTACTCTTTGAATAGCTCTCATGTCCATGAGAGCAGCGATTTGTTTTTGTGCCTCTGCCCATTGGTTTTGTGGCAGGTCCGGCATACCTTTTGATTTTGGAAGCGTGTGAAAGTGGAACCTGTAACCCTGAGAAACAATATTCAGTACCCATTGAGAAACATTCTAGCTTTCCCCCTAGGGGTGCTGCCAAAAGGCAAGTGCTTGGCATCTGTAGAGGGAAGTCATTGAGACGGTTTCCTGTAAGGTTGTGATTTGTCTTCTCCTCCTTTGGGGGCTGAAGCACCCCCCTGTTTAGGTCTGTAGGAGCCTTGGGGCTGAGATCTGCCTCTTGGGCATCTGTATCTGCCTCTGTGGCCTGACACCAGAAAGGACCAATTTTTTGAAGGCCAGTTTCTGCTAAACCTAGGTGGTTAAACCTGTAAGAAATCCTTTACTGCCTGCATTGATTTTGCTGTATCCTCCAATTTCTTTAACACCTCTTCTGCCTTAACACCAAAGAAAGTATCATGCTGTAGTGGAGCATCCCATAATAAGAAGTTATGTACCTACCATAACGTTCCATGTTAGTTGTCTTCTCTCGCCTTCTTTCTTGCTTGATGGGTTCGGAGCCGATCCTCGGCTCCGACTCGGCACTTGCTTTAGCTCGAGAACTCCTTTTACCAGCTCGAGGCAGCCCCATATCCCATGATGCAAGGCGGTAAGTACCCAGATCTCGTTTGTTGACAAAGGGCAATAACACCAAGCAAAAAATACTTCCCAAAGGAAGAAGAAACTTACAGATGGAAAAAGGACCAGGTCTGAATGGTCCTTAGTATAACAGTTTCTTATACAAGGTCTGTCCAGGCCAGGGGGAAGGAGGGAGGGTCAAGAAAGAAGGCAGAGAAGACAACTAACATGGAACGTTATGGTAGGTACATAACTTCTTAATGTTAAGTTGTCAATCTCGCCTTCATTCTTGCTTGATGGGACCGCGTCCCTAGCACCTCTATCCTGGGTGGCTCAATGGAACAAACTCTTGAGGACTGTAGAGCCAAAACTGGCTCTGTCCCTGGAGGCCAAGTCCAATTTGTAATGGGAAACAAAAGTGTGAGGAGTGGCCCAAGTGGCCGCCGGACAAATAGTGTCCAAAGGAAGTCTAGCTTGAAAGGCTGTAGAAGTAGCTAAACTCCTAGTTGAATGTGCTTTAGGTTTTGAGCACAGCTGTTTTCCCCTGAGTGTATAAATTTCAGTGATGACCGAAGAAAGCCATCTGGACAAAGTCACTTTAGAAACAGGAAGGCCTTTTTTATTATCCGCATAGGAAACAAAAAGTTGATCAGATTTTCTAATTTTTTTTGTTCTATCCAAATAATATCTAAGTTGACGGTGGACGTCAAGATAATGTAGCTTTTGTTCAGCTCTATCTGAATAGTTAGGAAAAAATACAGGGAGATCAATGGATTGATTCAGATTGTTCTTTGAAGCGACTTTAGGTAAAAAGGATGGATTAGTTCTCAAAGATACTCTGTCTTTGTGAAAAATCAAATAGCGGGGTCGAACCCAAAGAGCATGAAGTTCAGACACCCTCCTGGCAGATGTAATAGCCACTAGGAATAAAGTTTTCCAAGAAAGATATTTCAGGGAACAAGAAACAGCTGGCTCGAAGGGGGGAAGAATCAAGGATGTCAGCACTAAATTTAGATCCCACTGAGGAGGAGGATTCCTGATTGGAGGCTTTAGTAGGAAAATTCCTTTCAAGAAGGCCCTGCAGAGCCTATGGGACATAATATTATGATCTGCTATCCCGACATGAAAATTAGAAATAGCAGCCAATTGAACTCTGACTGTGGAAGAAGAGGAGCCTGCATGAAAAATCTCTGCTAAGAAGTCTAGAACTGCCTGAACAGGGGCAGTAAAAGGATCAATATTTTGGGCCTTAGCCCAATAAGAGAAACGTTTCCATTTGCTTGTGTAAATCCTCCTGGTAGAGGATTTTAGTGAAGCTACTATGATGTCTCTAACTGGGTTAGAGATCAAAGGAAGCCTGGCTAAGGAAGGAAGTGGAGCAACCATGCTGTGAGGTTGAGAGAAGGGATTGACCGGTGCAGCTGACCGGATTGGTGAATCAGTAGATCTGGCACTGGGTCCAGATGCCACGGCTGCACCAAAAGATGATGATGGAGGAACGGAACCAAACTTGTCGAGGCCAGTAAGGGGCAATGAGAATCAATTTGGCTCTCAAACGGCAGCTTTCTGGATCACCTGAGGGATCACAGGAAATGGAGGAAGGCATAAAGAAGTCCCTGGGGCCAATCCTGGGTCAGAGCGTCTCTGGGGATGGCCTGATAGAGGAAGAGGCTGAAGAAGTCTGGACATTTGCTGTTTTGGGGAGTAGCAAAAGATCGCAACATGGATGACCCCATTCCAGAAAAATCTCTTCCGCTATAGATTGCTTGAGAGACCACTCGTGAGGCATGAGGATAGCTCTGCTCAATCTGTCCGCTATAATGTTGGTTTTCCCAGGGATATGCGTTGCTACCAGAAACCGATGAGAGGAGATCGCCCATTGCCAAAGTCTGAGCGCTTCGACACAAGGGGTAGGACTTGGTTCCGCCCTGTTTGTTGATATACCAAACTACAGACATGTTGTCTGTGTGGACTGCAATTGTCCCTACGGGAAGAAAGTCGTTGAGGGCTTGCAACGTTAAAAGCACTGCTCTCATCTCCAGGACATTTATGTGCAGATGGTACTCGAACGGTTGCCACGTCCCATGAACCATCCTGCCCTGATAATGACCCCCACCCGATCAGGGAGGCATCCGTGGTGACAGTGGCTATCGGGACGGAGGTACAAAGCACCTGCCTTGGTGAACCTGAGACTATGTGATCCACCAAGCAAGATGTTCTTTGCATGTTTGTGTCACCAGAATCTGGTGACGCATTGGGAGTTGCTGGTATGACCACTGTGTGAACAGCATCCACTGAAGGAGGCGCATGTAGAATCGAGCCAGGGAAGAAGAGTAATGGCCGCAGCCATGAGACCTAATACCTTTAGAACCATTCTGGCCTGTACTTTCTTGCTGGCCAGAATGATCCTGACATGAGTCTGAATGTCTGAAACTCTTTGTTCTGTAAGGGTAGCTGACATCCGAACAGTGTCTAAGTTTGCGCCTATGAAGGTAATAGACTGGCAGGGCGATAAGGATGACTTTTCGAAGTTGATTGAGATGCCTAAATGAGAACAAAGGTCTATTGTGTAATCCCTGGCTTGTATAAGCTGATGCCTGGTGGTGGCTGACAGGAGCCAGTCGTCGAGATACGGAAACACCTGGAATCCTTGACGTCTCAGGTGAGCCGTGACCACTGCCATGCATTTGGTGAACACTCTGGGGCTGTAGTGAGACCAAAGGGCAGGGCTCTGAACTGGAAGTGACTGGACCCCAGCGAAGCGGAGAAATCTCCTGGAGCGTCTGTGAATTTTGATGTGATAGTGCGTCCTGAAGATCTATTGAGCACATCCAGTTGTCCTTCTGTAAGAAGGGCAGAATTAACTGAAGAGTGACCATTCGAATCTTGTCTTCCTGACAGACTTGTTGAGTCTGCTGAGATCCAATATTGGTCTCCAGTCTCCCGTCTTTTGGGGACCAAAAGAACCTTGAGTAGATTCCGGCTCTGAATGGTCTATTGTAACTGGCTGAATGGCTCTTTTTGCAGTAGTTTTGATTTCTAACTCTGCAATGTCCCTTAGACCGGTGGTACATCTGGAAGGGAACTTGAGGGGAAGGGACTTTCCTCGAAAGGAATTATGTAACCCTTGGATATGATCGACTGTACCCATCTGTCTTGAGTGAGGGAATGCCAGGCTTCTGGGTACAGTGATAATCTTCCCCCGACTGCCTCCAAGGAGGGACAGCCGGGCAACACCTCAGGGATGCTGAAAGGGCTTATCAGAGAGAGGCTCCCTGTTTCCCTGGTTCTTCGGACCCCCTCTGCCTCTAGAGCGGCGTCTGTTGTTACCCCCTCTGCCTCTAGGGGTAAACTGACCACGTGAATCCAGCGTGACTCCTTGGGATTTACGGAACCACATCTTCCCACCCTTCTGTCCTTTGGGATAAGGCCTAGAAGGGGTGGAAAAACGGACTCCAACAGCAGAAAGTCTTGCCGTCCTGCTCACACCTGGTCAAGGTTTCCTTCACCTGAGGGCCAAACAAAGCTGACCCATCAAAGGGAGAATTTGTGAAGGACGCCTTAAAGGGATCCGCAAAATCACACAGCCGCATCCAGGCTTGGCGTCTAAGAGCCACACCTGTGCCTGCGGCTCTACTCGCTCCATCCGCAGCATAAGATATTAGCCGCATGGAGGAGTTAGCAATGGAATTGAGGGTTCCTAGCTGCGAAGCAATCTTTTCTTGAGCCCCTGCAGCTGTAGGATCCTGAACTACTTCTCCCAGCTCCTTCAGGATATCTCTTTGGAGTCTGGTGAAGTGACATAGGTAATTCAGCGACGATAGCAAAGGTCGCTGAGGAAAACATCCGCCACTACCTATCCATGGTCCTAGAGTCCTTATTAGGAGGATGGACGGGCACGGAAGGATCTGCAAGTTCCTTTTGGTGGCCGCAGCCACCACCATGGCATCAGCGGGACACCCTTGGTAAGGAATTGTTTGTCACTAGGGGCAGTGATAAATTTAGAAGGCCTCCTAGGGACTGGCTCTACAGAGTCAGGAGCTGCCCACGCCTTTCGTGCAATAACCTGCATAAGGGGTCGAAGGCGGAGACACCCAGGAGGTGGAGGGCCGAGATCCAAACGCCTCTAGGTATACTGACTCATCCTCAGAGGGATTGTTGGTGGGCCAGTTTCCTCTGTTTCAGAAGTTCTAGGATGTCTGAGAAGGAGACATCCTCAGAGGGGATCTAGGGGATCCCTCTGACTCATCAAAGTCAGTATCCAAGTGACAGACTGGGAGTCTACATGCTTCCTCTTACAAGTCCTCTTCCTAGGAGGATCTCCAAACATCAGGAGAATCCTCGGAAGAGGGGAAATTCCCAATGGGGAAACCTGAGGCGGAGGATCTCTGGGTCCTGTAGCAAGAGAAGTGGCAGAGATGTCAACAGGTACTATAGAGGGAGGAGCTACGGAACAGACTGCTGACTGATACCAGTGGCCAGTACACTCTTCATCACCTCGAATGCTCCTCCCAGGCAGGTCCGAGAGAACCCGCTCAAGAGCTAGGAACCCAGGGACCACCGAAGGAAGTCTCGAGGCAGATGTCGGAGCCGAGCTCACCAAGGCCGAGGCTCCAAGGGAAGAGCGGGCTCGGACAAGGGTCCGATGCCACTCACCCCCTCGGAGGAGACCATGGAAGCCCGACCACCGAATCCCTCTAAAGAAGAGGAGATGAGTAGAGGCTGAAGGAACAGAAGGGGGTATCCGTCCTCCAGCCGTAGCAGTAACCATGCCCGAAGACTCCAACTCCAAGCTCTGGGGTAGAGTTGAAGGAGGAACTGTAACGGGGTGTGGACCAACAGTCGTCTGCTGAGACGGACTGTGTAACATTTGGGCCAGTACCTGTGACTTGAGTAATCTACTGACCACTCTCTCTAGGTCATGATTTGACAACCTGGATGACCTTGAAGATCGGCTCCGATGGCTCCGTCGATAGAAGAGGTGAAGCCGAGCGAAGTATCGGCTCCAAGGAAGGAGACCTCGACCTCTTCCTGGAATGAGCCATCGGAGCCGATATAGATCCTGTCGGAGCCGACAGAACGCTTCGATGTCGCGGCCCCAGCCGGACCCGATACACCCACCAAAGTACGGGTGCGGGACCCGATGGGAGCCGACACCGATGCCTGTGCCACATGGGTGTCGGAACCGATCGGAGCCGACATCGGCGGACAATACAGATTCACCGATAGCCATCGGTGAAAGCTTTGTCAAGCCAGAATCGGCTCCAGCCGAGCCGATCTCGACTCAATGCAGTCGGAGCCGAGGCCGCAGGCTTAGATACAGAAGCCTGGGCCTTGGCAGGTTTTGTTGATTTTGGTGGAGCCGACTTAGCCGGAGAGCCCTCCGGCTTAAGAAGGCCCCTAAGAATCAACTTGTTACGTCTCTCCTGCAGGACTCTCTGGCTGAAGGAGTGACAAATAGCACAGGAGTCCTGCAGGTGAAGAGGGCCCAGACAATACAGGCAAGAAGTGTGACCGTCAGAGACATCTTCTGACAGCACGAGTCACACTTCTTAAAACCTGAGACCCTCTCCTTTGACATGGTGCCGAAAAACACAACACACAGACACACCAGTCAAAATTAAACAAAATACCAAGAGGTATTCTATAAAAAACCAACACACACACCCTAACAGGGGGGGATGGGATAGGGAAAATTGACTAACAAAAAAAATTGAAAGAGACAGGGAATTTCTGTCAGAAAGGGTAGAAAAATAAACTTAAACTATCAAAAAATTAGTTTTAGACTAAAAAGGGGCTTGAAAAATCACAAATGTGAACAACTTACCAGGAGCTGGTAAAAAGAAGACTTCCTAAGCGAAGCGGCAAACGAAATCTGGGTACTTACCGCCTTGCATCATGGGATATGGGGCTGCCTCGAGCTGGTAAAAGGAGTTCTCGAGCTAAAGCAAGTGCCGAGTCGGAGCCGAAGGATCGGCTCCGAACCCATCAAGCAAGAATGAAGGCGAGATTGACAACTTAACATTTTTACTTTAACATGTTCAAGTAAACTTTTTTTCTTTCAACCAAGCATGCCTTCGAATAACAGAGCCTGTAACTGTGGCTCTACAAGAAGCCTCTAATGAATCAAAACCACACTGTAGAGTATGCTTTCTCACTTGTTCAGCTGCATGCAATAAATCCTGCATTTTCTATCAGGACTTCGAGTTTGAAACCATTTTCTGTTTTAACAAGGACATGAGGTACTGTTGATATTTAAGCATATGAAACTGGCAATTTAAAGCCTTTACTGCTACAGTAGCACAAGTGTAAACTTTCTCCCATCTATCCAGAGCTCTGGAATCCCTATCAGAGGGGACAGGATTTTTAGCAGTGGAAGCCTTAACCCCTTTAGGACCCTGAGAAAATGTTTCTGGATCTGCAGCAGGGGTTTTGTAAAGAAATTTATGAGAGTCAGGGACCCTGTAGTACCTGTCTGGCTTGACTGGTGCAGGTGATAAATAATCAGGGGATAGACTGGATTCAGAAAAAACATCAACAGTATCAAGCACAGGGGGAATAGCCAGGGGCCTGTGCTGAGGCAATAAAAGAAAGTTCTCAGCCTTTTCTTGGATTCTGAATAATCCTGGCTCTCCCAATGGAAATGCTCCCTCATGGTGTGCAGGGTTTCCCCAAATGAATAATCCTTAGGCGGAGAGGATGAAGGTATAGACTCTTCTGCATCAGAGTCCTCATAGGGAGGAAGAGAATATCCCTGATCAGAAGAGGAATCAGAGGAAATAGAAACCTGGTCAGAGGAATCATAGTCAGTGTCTTGCCTAGGCCTTTTGTCAGGAGGGGGATGGGAACCCCTGATAAAAGTAATTAGGTCTTCGGCCATTTTAAGCATCTGTTTCTTTGGCATGGATGACTGTTCAGGAAAATGCTGTACTTGTTTCCTTGTCTTTAATGGTGTTTTGAACTTTGCCTTGGCTGCTGTAGTGGGCTTCATAGTAAGCTGTGAAGGTCTGAAAACACCCTCAGAAGCAGATGCCTGCTCAGCGGCTCCGGACCCATCTGAGGGAATAGTTTCCGCAGGCCCAATACCTTGAGTTTCCTCAGGCCTCGGTGTCTACACGTGGCTGTCTGAGACGGCTTGTGGCTCTGAGGTAGCGGGCTTCAGGGGCTGCGAAAGTGCCTCACTGAGAACCGGCGACTGTCCTGGAAGAGGCTTCGTAGTCAGTTTTGGACCTCGGATGCCTGGCCTTTTCTTTGTCTTTGAGTTTTTTAAAATTCCGGTCGATTGTTCCGATGGCATTATGTAAATTAAACCTTCGGCCAAAATAATGTAGGGCAAAATCAAACTGACGTTTAATAGTGCGTTTGTTGAATCTAGCACAAAACTGACAACTAGTAACATCGGGGTCAGGGCCTAGACAAGGAATACAGTAAAAGTGAATGTCCTTATGAGGTATTTGCTTCCCACAAGAAATACAATCATTAACTTTTACTGACATCGGTCTGGAGCAAGAAAAAGTTTCCCCAACGGGGTACTTAGCTTTATTGAAAACTTCGGTTCTGAACCTCAATTTCGAAAATCTCAGGAGTCTGCTGACCGGCACTTGCCAACTGCTTTTGCTTCGGGCACCGTGCAGCAAGAAAGACTGAAGAAAATGAATCGGTTGCATCTTTTATACCCTGGTGCACTGACGTCAGGGAAGAGGTGACAGCAACCGACACTGGACCTAGACTTTGGAACTTGGGCCGAACTGCAGGTAGCCTGCCAGCAGGATAACCCAAGTGTAATGACTGAAACAGTGAAACACGATGAACATCCTTGTCCCTCCTCTTCTGGTACAGTCTGAATAGCCTTTATGCTTAAGGGAGAGAGTACTTGCTTTTGAGTCTCTGCCCACTGAGATTTGGGGTAGATCTGGCCAACCGTTCGGGGTTGGTAATGTGTGGAAGTGAAATCTGTAACCTTGGGAGACTACATTTAAAACCCTCCCAGTTTTTGGCCTGCAGAGCAATCTTTCCCCCTAAAGGAGAAGTTAAGAAGTGCTTGGAAGGTTTAAAGTAGTCACGGAGACAGCTTTCCATAGGGGGAGTCTTACTACCCCCCGATTTGGAGGCGGAAACCCCCCACTGCTTAGTCTTGTGCGTACCCTGGGACTGAAACCTGGGGGTTCTGCTGGTTCTGGGTTTGGGTTGAAAAGGCCTGGAAGAAGCAGGAAAGGACCAATGCCTAGGAAATCTTTGAGGCTGAACTTGTAGGAAATCTTTAACAGTTTGCATAGATTTAGCTTTTTCCTCCTCCTCCTCAAGAACTTCTGCTTTGTTGCCAAACAGGCGGTCCCGATTTAAGATCCAACAATTTAACTAACACGATCTAGCAAAGATTGCTCCTTAAGCCAAGCATGTCTTCTAAGTACAGAGCCAGTGACACCAGCCCTGCAAGAGGCCTCTAATGAATCAAACCCACATTGCAAAGTATGTTTTCCAACCTGTTCAGGAGGCGGCATTAAATCCTGTAAATCTTTATTTTCAGCACAGTCAGGAATCATCATTTTCTGTTTAAGCAATCCAATAATATGTTGCTGATACTTTAACATATGAAACCGACAATTTAAGGCTCTAATGGGCAAGGTTGCAGAAATGTATACCTTCTTACCCGAACTATCCAGCGCCCCTGAATCTCTATCTGAAGGGGTAGGATTTTTGGCAGTAGTAGCCTTAATGCCCTTGGGTCCCTGTGAAATGGCTCAGGATCCACAGTAGAATTTTCAAAAAGGAACTTGTGAGAATCAGGAATCTTGCAATATCTATCAGGTTTTCTGGGAGCAGGAGGCAAAGAATCAGGGGCCAAACTAGATTCTGAAAAGGAACCATCATCAAATATGTCTAGTACAGGTGGGATAGCTAAAGGCCTGTGTTGAGGCAGGAGTAACAATTCCCAAAGCCTCTTTTGAATCAGAGTAATCCTGGCTTTCCCAGCAGAAATGCTCCCTAAGAGTATGCAAAGTTTCACCAAAAGAGAAATCCTCTGGAGGGAACAGAGTTCTCTGCACCAGAATCCTCATAAGCAGATAAGGGTAAATCCAGGTCATCAGAAGAAACAAATTTCAGAATCTGGGTTGGAAGATTCATAAACAAATTCAGTCCTAGATCTCTTAGAAGGGGATGGTTGGCTTCCCCTGATTAAAGTAATAAGGTCTTCAGCCATTCTTATTAGTTTTTTAGGCATAGGAACCTGTGCATGCATCCAGGGAGTCTTTTCTAGGCATAGTTCGAGCTTTAGGTCTTAAAGAAGAAGGTGGCATCAGTTTAATACGCAAGTCCGTAGGCCTGAATACACCCTCAGAAGCCGGTGCCTGCACAGTGGCTCCGACCCATCCAAGGTAGAGACATCCGCAGGTTCCACAGATGAAGCATCTCGCGGCATACCTGACTCTGAATGGGTCTCAGTAGAGGCCTGCGAATCAGAAGTAGTGGTATCAGGGGCTGCGAAAGCGCATCACTGAGTACCAGCGAACTGGCGACTGGCTTAGGAGACGCGTCGTCGGCAGCTTTGGATCTAGGTCTGTCTCTGTCTTCATCTTTACGTTTTTCGGAATGCTGGTAGTCGGATGGCTATCAGACATATCTAGATAATTGATACAGAGAAAGTACAGTTTTGTACCTACCATAAATGTAGATGTTAGAGTGCTCATACAGCTGCAGTCATTACAGATGGGTTATCCTGCTGTCAGGCGGGTCCTCGGTCGGATGAATTCCAAAGTCTAGGTCCGGCATCGGTTGTCATCGCTTCTTCCCTGACATCAGTGCGGCAGGGGTACAAAAGAGGCAGCCGACGCCATTTTCTTCAGTTTTTCTTGCCCCAGATGTCAGGTGCCCCCAGAAGGAAGGCAAAACAAAGTTATGCAAACATGCAACATACAATAATCAAAAAACAGTAGTTGCAAGCAAATGCACCATAAGAGAATACCCCAAATAGGTTGTATGATAAGGTGTTTGTCATAATGCCTGTCCTAAGAGGGGACGGAGGGGGGGTAACCTGGACTGCAGCTGTATGAGCACTCGAACATCTACATTTATGGTAGGTACAAAAAGTACAGTTTTGTACCTACCATAAATGTAGATGTTCGAGGATTCCATTGCTGCAGTCCTGACTATTGGGTATAGTCCGCGTCCAGTCGGCCCGAATACCAGAGAGATTGATCGCCGGTCATGGCGCCTTAGACTGACGCCAGTACGCCAGGGTACTACGCGCATGACCGACGCCATATCCTCAGTCTTTTCTTGCCCCAGATGTCAGAAGACCCCAAAAGACAAGTCCCAAAAAACCTGCACCAAAAACATGTACAATATATACAACAATATGTACAAAAATATAAGCATGTAAACTCACCTACACAACCACCCCTAAATAGAGAGGGAAGGAGGCAGCAATGGAATCCTCGAACATCTACATTTATGGTAGGTACAAAACTGTACTATGTTCTTCGCCTTCCATTGCTGCAGTCCTGACTATTGGGTAGAATCCCAAAGCAGAGGTAAGGGAGGCTGGCAAATTATAAAGAAGTAGGAGCTGACAACATGCCTTGCAAAACAGCTGTGGCAAAACCAGCCCTAGACTTAGAGTAGATAGGAAGGTGATAATGCTTAGAGAAAGTATGCACTGAACTCCAAGTAGCTGCCTCCAAAATATCCTTAGTTGCCACCCCCCTTAGAAATGCTGTTGAAGTGGCAGTAGCCCTAGTGGAATGAGGCCTAATCCCAGCTGGAATCTCCTTGCCATGATGGGAATAACAAAATGCAATGCAAAAGCCAATCCACCTGGAAATAGTTTGTTTTGACACAGGCTTGCCCTGTGAACTCAAAGCAAAAGAAACAAACAACTGCTGAGACTGCCTAAAATCCTTAGTCCTGCTTAAATAATATCTCAATTGCCTGTGTACATCTAAAGTGTGCAAAATCTTTCCCCTTTATTTTGGGGGTCTGCATAAAAGTAGGCAAATGAATAGTTTGGTTTAAAGCCACACTAGAAACCACCTTAGGCATAAAGGAAGGATTAGTACGTAATGATACCCTATCCTTATGGAAAATCAAAAAGGGGTCTACTGCCATAAGGGCCTGCAACTCAGACACCCTTCTTGCAGAAGTAATAGCCAACAGAAAAGCAGTCTTCCATGACAAGTATTTCAATTCAGCAGTAGCCGAGGCTCAAAAGGTTGTAGAGTAAGTTTTTCCAACACAAAATTGAGATCCCAACCAGGAGCAGGAGCTCGGGGTCTTATATTCTTTGCCCCTCTAAGAAACTGCTTGAACAAAGGATGGGAAAACAAAGGTGGGTCACAATCATAGTGAGCTGAAATTGCTGCAGCATGAATCTTAATGGAAGAGAAGGACAAACCTTTGTCCAATAACTCAGTAAGATATTGAAGAGCCACACTCAAATTAGGCTCAGAAATCTCCAAATTCTTTGCTGTACTCCAAAATAAAAATCTCTTCCATTTTACACCTTCCTTGTACTAGGTCTTCTAGCTTCCATAATCACATTTAAAACTTGCTGAGGAAGTTGAGACCTGCTGTGCTTCAACAGAGAAGATGCCAGGCTGTTAGATGAAGAGAGTGAAGCTTGACATTGAGCAGATGACCGTCCTTCTGAGATAACAGATGAGGAATCAGAGGTAAAGGCCATGGAGGCTTCTTTACCAGACTCCGTAGTAGTGGATACCAGTGTTGCCGAGGCCAATCTGGAGCTATCAAAATCATCCTTGGCCTGTCTTGTCTGACCTTTAATAGTACCTTTGGAAGAAGAGGCAGAGGTGGAAAGGCATAGACATGAAGGGTTTTCCAACTGAAAGACAGAGCATCCACTTTCCAAGCTGTGTGATGAAACCCCTTTGTGCAATACTTTGGCAGCTGGTGGTTTAGTGGAGAAGCGAACAGATCTATGTCTGGAGTTCCCATGACACTGTCAATTTCTGAAATACATGAAGATCCAGTTTCCACTGTGGGGATCCATGATTTGTCTGCTTAACACATCTGCTAGGGAGTTCTGTGCTCCTGGCAGAAACCTTGCCTGAAGAGTTAGTTGCAAGCTTAACGCAGTCTCCCATAAAATCATTGTTTGCCTGCATAGAGGATAAGAATGTGTTCCCCCTTGCTTGTTGATGTACCACATGACAGTTGTGTTGTCTGTTAGAATCAACACCCGCCCTGGAAGAAGTAACTCCTTGAAAGCCATCAATGCAAACTGGACTGCTAACATCTCCTTCATGTTGATATGTAGATGCTGTAGTCTGGCAGGCCACTTGTCTTGTATCCACTTTCCATTTAGATGAGCTCCCCAAGCAATGTCCGAGGCATCTGTCGTTAAAATCTGACTCGCCTCTGGCCGGGTCACAGAGAGTCCCTTGTTTAGGTGACATTCCTGAGCCCACCACAAGAATTCCTTTTGAAGGCAAGGTATTATTTGAATGACAGTGTCCAAATCCTGGCAGTGCTGTGTCCATACATTTTTGAGATACCATTGCAGCTTCCTCATATGCAGTTTGGCATTGGGAAGCACCAGAATACAAGATGCCATGAACCCTAATGCTTGAAGGACTGTCCTTGCAGTCAGCACTGACTGATGAGATAGTTGATGGAAGTAAAGTGACAGACTCTTTTGTTTGTCCGGGGTTAAAAAGGCCATCTGGGCTGCTGTATTCAGTCTCACACCCAGAAAGCACATGTCTTGAGAGGGTACTAGACTGGACTTTATTTCGCTCACAGAATACCCTAGGCATCTTAGCACTGTTATGATCTGTTCCAGATGCTGTAGAAGGTCTTCCTTTCTTGAGCCAGAATCAGGCAGTCGCCCAAGTAAGGATAGATTTGAATTCCTTGAAGCCTGAAGTAAGCTATCACTGGAGCCAGAACCTTTGTGAATACTCTAGTAGATAAGCCAAAGGGCAATGCAGAGAACTGATAATGAAAATCTCCAGTTCGAAACCGCAGATACTTCCTGCAACCTAGCCTTATAGGCACATGAAGGTAAGCTTCCTTGAGATCTAAAGTTACCATCCAGTGATCTTTGCCCAGCAGAGGTAAAAGCTGTTGTAACGCCAACATCTTGAACTTGGGAATGTCCAGATAAGTGTTGAGGATAGATAAATCCAAAATTGGTCTCCACGTGTTCCCCTTCTTTGGTACTAGGAACAGGCGAGAATAAAATCCTAAGCCCCTTTCTGATACAGGGACTGGCTGAATGGCCCCCATCTGGAGTAACTGAGAAACTTGCTTGTGAGCCTCTTTTCTTTGTGGAGTAGGAACGTCTGGCATGCCTTTGAAAGGGGGCATTGTGTGGAAATAAAATCTGTAACCGTGATGAATGATATCCAACACCCATCTGTCTTGGGTAATTAAATCCCAATTTTCTTTGAAAAGAGACAGTCTTCCTCCCAAAGGAGCTGCCAGACGAGAATCCACTGGCAGCTGAAAAGGCAGGTCATTGAGTCTGTTTACGAAAGGACTGACCCCTGCCCTCACCAGAAGTCTGAGCAGGTGAACTCCTGATCTAGGCCTAAAAGAACCTTGAGCCCTGCCCCTACCACGGCTAGACCTACCCCTAGACTGGGAATCACAAGCAGGATATGTCCACCCCTTAGCAGGCCAATTTCTACTAAACTGGAGGCTGCACCTGCAAAAATCTTTAACAGTCTGCATAGACTTAGCTTTGTCCTCCATTTTCTTTAAAACTGCTTCCACAGGCGTCCAAACAACACATCAGACTGTAAAGGAGCATCCAAAATCCTTGTCTTAACATGCTCAGCTAAATTCTGATCCTTCAACCAGGCATGTCTGCGAAGAACAGAACTAGTAGCAGCCACCCTCGAGGAGGCCTGTACAGCATTAAAACCACACTGCAAAGAATGCTTACCCACTTGTTCAGACACATGAACCAAATCCAGCAACTCTTTACACTCAATACCTTCCGCCAAAGCATCCACCTTAGATTTCAATTGTGAAAGGAGATAATTTTGATATTTTAGCATGTGAGACTGACAATTCACGCCTCATGGCTAGAGTGGAAGAAGTATACACTTTCTTTCCCCACCTATCCAAAGCCCTTGCCTCTTTATCAGAGGGTACAGGATTTTTAACCACAGAAGCTTTAACACCTTTAGGCCCCTGAGAAACAGTTTCTGGGTCCGCTCTAGGACTCTTAAACAAATACTTATGAGCTTCGGGCACCCTATAATACCTATCAGGCTTAACAGGAGCAGGAGGCAAGGAGTCAGGGTTCAGGAAGCCTCTGCAAAACATCCCCACCACATTCAACACAGGAGGAATAGCTAAGGGCCTATGCTGGGGTAAAACAAGAATTCCCTAAGCCTTTTCCTGAATCAGAGTAATCCTGGCCTTCCCATTTAAAGTGCTCCCTCATGGAGTGTAGAGTCTCTGAAAATGAAAAATCCTCAGGAGGAGAAGCTGTAGGAGTGGAATCATCCACATCAGAATCAGAATAAGTAGGATACTCCTGTAAGTCTTCCACAGAAGACTCTGAAGCCTGTGAACACTGTTCAAAACTATCAAACTCCTGTTCCACCCTAGGCCTCTTATCAGGCGGGGCATAGAACCTCTAATCATAGTAATCAAATCTTCTGCCATTTTAAGCATATGTTTCTTAGGCACAGAGCCCAAATGCTAGGAGAAGCCCCACAGAAGCTGAACTTGGCCTACCTCTAAAAGAAGCTTTGGCAACAGAAGGAGAGGCCCTAACTACCTTGGGAAGAGAGGGAAGAACAGTTACCTGAGAAGCCCCTCAGCCTGGCCTACCTCCTGAGAGGGCACATCCTGTAACAATAAAGTTTCCTGAGACTCCATGGAAACTCCTGGCAAAACCTCTGGCTCCACTGAGTTCTAAAGAACCGACGTCCGGGACTGCCGGTTCATCAACCCTAGGCTTCGCTGTTTTGTCCTTGCGCTTCTTGATGAAGCGGGCGCCGGAGCATCCGACGGCATATTATAATTGCAACGCTCCCAAACACTAACCTGGCACAATCTAGCCTCCTCTTAATAGTGCTTGTTAAATCTAGCACAAGAACGGCAACCAACAACGCCGTGCTCAGGCCCTAAACAAGGTATACACAATGTATGATAATCCCTATGCGGTATCTGCTTCCCACAAGAAATACAGTTATTCACTTTTTCTGACATCCGTTAAATACTGAGGCAAGAAAAACCAAAATGTTCCCAACGGGTACTTAGCCAACTCTGTTTCGGTCTGAAACTCCGGCTCGAAATATCTCAGAACGCCAACCTGCACTCGCAAAATTGCTTCTGCATCGGACCATGCGGCAAAAAGACTGAGGATATGACTTCGGCGTCATTAGTACCCTGACGCATTGACGTCAGTCTAAGGCGCCATGACCGACGTCAGCCTTATACTCTGGTATTCGGGCCGACTGGACGCGGACTATACCCAATAGTCAGGACTGCAGCAATGGAAGACGAAGAACATCTGTACCATGTTCATCGTGCATACAGCTAAAGTCATTACAGATAGGAAGAATCCCAAAGCTAAGAAAGGGTGGTAGGCACTAAGTGGAACTAGGAGGAGCGAGGATGCCCTGCAAGACTGCTGTGGCAAAACCCACTCTAGATTTAGAGTATAGTGGAAGGTGATAGTGCGTGGAGAAAGTGTGCACTGAACTCCAAGTGGCTGCTTCCAAAATGTCCTTGGTAGGGACCCCCCTGAGGAAAGCTGCAGAGGTAGCTGTGGCCCTGGTGGAGTGGGATCTGATGCATGCAGGCACAGTTTTTCCATGAAATGATTAACAAAAGTGTATGCAGTGGGCTATCCATTTTGAAATTGTCCGTTTGGAAATAGCCTTTTCTTGAGCACCTGTAGCATAAGACACAGAGTTGCTCGATTTCCTGAATGGCTTTGTCCTGTCCAAATAATAACAAAGTTGTCTGTGAATGTCCAAGGAATGTAATAGTCTTTCCCCTTTGTTTTGTGGATTTGGATAAAAGGTAGGTAAGTGGATAGTCTGATTCAAAGCTACACTGGATACTACCTTTGGCATAAAGGTAGGGTTGGTTCATAAGGAAACTCTGTCCTGATGGAAAATGATGAATGGTTGCAGAGCCATGAGGGCCTGTAGCGCAGAAACCCTGCATGCTGAGGTGATAGCCAGAAGAAAGGCTGTTTTCCATGACAAGTGTTGCAGTTCTGTTGAAGCTGGCTCAAAGGGAGGAAGGGTCAGCTTTTCCAATACGAAGTTGAGGTCCCAAGCAGGGACTGGTGGTTTCCTTGGGAGTTTTATATTTTTTGCCCCTCAGAGGAACTGCCTTAAGAGAGGATGTGAGAATAAAGGAGGATCTGTGTTGTATTGTGCAGAAATGGCTGAAGCGTGGATCTTGATGGAGGAGAAGGAAAGTCCACTGTTTAACATCTCAGCTAGGTACTGTAAAATTTGAGGTATATTTATTACCCAAGGATTCTGGTCCATTTCTTGATTCCAGGCACAAAATCGTTTCCATTTGGCAGAGTAGAATTTTTTAGTAGAAGGTCTTCTGGCCTCCAAGATGACATCCTGCACCTCCTTGGAGAGGAGAGTCTGCTGGGAAATCAAGGAATTCTCCATGCAGCTAGATTTAGGGTTTTGAGCTGGCTGTGAAGGGTTTTGTAGTTGTGCTGGGACAACAGAAGAGGGACTAGAGATAGGATCCATGGTGGGGAATGTGTCAGGCTCTTCAGGAGCTGATACCAGTGTTGTCTTGGCCAGTCTGGAGCAATGAGAATCATTTGTGGCCTCTCTGCTCTGGCTTTTAATAGAACTTTGGGCAGCAGAGGAAGAGGCAGGAAGGCATAAACTGTAAATGTTGTCCAATTGAAAGAGTGTGTCCACTTTCCAGGCCTGTGGATGATAGGTCCTTGAACAAAATTTTTTCATCTGGTAATTTCTGTGGGCAGCAAAGAGATTCAGGTCTGGCTGTCCCCATGCCGGAGTTATCTTTGTGAAAACTTGAGGATGCAACTTCCATTTGTGTGGATCTGTCATATTTCTGCTTAGGTTGTCTGCCAGTGTGTTTTCCTTCCCTGGCAGGAATTGTGCCTGTAGTTGAATTGGCAATTCCAGTGTTGTGTTCCATAGTGTCATGGCTTGCCTGCACAAGGGGTATAGGTTCATAGGTTCATAGGTTAGTACTAAGCTATCTGCTCTTGAGAGCCATTTTAAGCTTAGCCAATTATCCCTTGTGAGACTCAAACCCTGCACCTTGTGTTTGTAAGGCAAACACCTTAACCATTAGGCCACCCTCCCAACCCGGGCAGCAAAGAGCTGCCCACATGAATGAGTTCCCCCCTGTTTGTTTATGTACCACATCACTGTGGTGTTGTCTGTCCTTATCAATAGCTGGCCTGGATGCAGTAGGTCTTTGAAGGTCACAATAGCATTTTGCATGGCTAGCATTTCCTTTTGGTAGATGTGTAGGTGCTTCTCTTTTTGGGACCATTTTCCCTGAATGCACTGATCTGTCATGTGTGCTCCCCAGGCGTACTCTGAGGCGTCTGTTGTGATGATTCGAGTTGCTTGAGGTACACAGAAAGGGAGACCTGTGTTTCTTTGGCATGCTTGAGCCCACCACAAAAATTCCTTTTGAAGGCATGGAATAAGTGGTATAATTGTTTCCAAGCTATGGCTGTGTTGAGACCATAAGCTTTTTAGGTACCACTGAAGTTTCCTCATATGCAGCTTTGCACATGGGATTAGTAGGATGCAAGATGCCATGAATCCCAGAGCCTGCAAGACTTTCCATGCAGTTAGCCTGGTGAAAGTTGCCATTTTGCCGAAGTATTGAGACAGTTGTCCTTGTTTGTCTGGAGTGAGGTAGGCCATCTGGGTGGTTGTATTCAAGCTGGCACCCAGGAAAATTATTTGTTGAGAGGGTATTAGTTTTGATTTCTTTTTGTTGACTGTGTATCCCAGGAAGTTCAACAGTTTTATTACAAACGCCAGGTGCTGCAATAGTATGTCCTTGCTGTCCGCTTGGATCAGGCAGTCGTCCAGATATGGGTAGATTTGTATTCCTTGTAGTCTGCAGAAGGCGATTACTGATGCCAGGCATTTCGTAAACACTCTGGGCGCAGTAGATAAGCCAAAGGGCAATGCAGAGAATTGGTAATGGGTTGAACCTGCAAGAAATCTGAGGTATCTTCTGCAATCTTGTCTGATAGGGACATGCAGGTATGCCTCCTTGAGGTCCAATGTTAGCAGCCAAGACTCCTTGCCCAGCATGGGAAGAAGCTGCTGTAAAGTGAGCATCTTGTATTTTGGCACCTGTAGATATGTGTTTAGGATGGATAGGTCTCCAATCTTTGTCTTTCCTTGGTACCAGGAATAGTCTGGAATAAAACCTTTGACCTTGTTCTTTTGCAGGTACCTCTTGAATCGCTTTCATGTCCATGAGAGCGGAAATTTGTTTTTGTGCCTCTGCCCTTTGATTTTGTGGCAGGTTTGGCATGCCTCTCATTTTTGGAAGGGTGGGAAAGTGGAACCTGTAGCCTCTGTCTATAATGTCCAGAATCCATTTGTCTTTTGTAACAATATGCCAATTTGAGAATGCCAGTTTTCCGCCCAAAGGTGCTGCCATTAAAGGTTTGCTTGGCAGGTGTAGGGGGAAGTCATTGTGTCTGTTTTCTAAATGACTGATCTATCTTCTCCACCTCTTGGGGTTGGTGCTTGCCACTGTCTGGCTCTGAAAGATCCTTGAGGTTGCCCTCTACCCCTTGGGCGTCTGTATCTGCTCCTTTGAGGTCTGTCCGTGGCTGGAAAGGACCAATTTTTTTGAAGGCCAGTTTCTGCTGAACCGTGGAGGTTGTACCTGCAGGAAATCTTTCACTGTTTGAATTGATTTTGCTTTTTCCTCCATTTTCTTTAGTACCTCCTCTGCTTTAACACCAAACAATACATATTTTTGAAGTGCATCTAATAATTTAGCTTTGACATGATCTGGTAAGGTTTGCTCTTTGAGCCAAGCATGCCTACGTATAACAGACCCTGTAGCAGCAGCTCTACATGAGGCCTCTAAAGCCTCAAAACCACACTGCAAGGTATGTTTACCCACTTGCTCTGCACCATGCAACAAATCCTGCAACCCTTTTAAATCTGGTTGTTCTGGTTGTGTCATTTTGCTTTTCAACTGAGATAACAAAAACTGTTGATACTTTAACATATGGAATTGACAGTTTAATGCTCTCATGGTTAAAGTGGCCAAGGTATACACCTTTTCCCCCCACCTTTCTAAAGCTCTGGAATCTCTCTCTGAAGGTAATGGGTTTTTAGCAGTAGATGCCTTAATTCCCTTGGGACCCTGTGAAATAGTTTCTGGGTCAGCAGTATGGCTTTTATATAGGAACTGGTGAGAATCAGGAACCCGGTAATACCCATCTGGTTTAACAGGAGCTGGAGGTAAAAAATCTGGATTAAGGCTGGCTTCTGTATACACATCATCCAATATATCTAAAACAGGAGGGATAGCCAGGAGCCTATGCTGGGGGAGCAGAAGAAATTCCCTGAGCCTTTTCTTGGAATCTGAGTAATCTTGGCCTTCCCAGTGAAAGTGTTCCCTCAATGTATGCAGGGTTTCCCCAAAAGAGTAGTCCTCGGGGGGGGGGGGGGTACCAAGGGAATAGACTCCTCAGCATCAGAGGATTCGAAAGGTGAATAGGCGTAATCCTGGTTCTCAGAGTGTTCTGAGGTAATAGAAGCTTGATCTGAGGAAGGGTAGTCTTCCTCTAACCTGGGTTTTTTTTGTCAGAGGGGGGTTGAGAACCCCTGATAAGAGTAATCAAATCCTCAGCCATTTTAAGCATCTGCTTTTTAGGCATGGGGCCTTGAGAGGAGGTCTGAGGACCATGTTTTTTGGTTTTTCATGGCTGCTTTAGATTTAGTGAAAGCTTTAATAGAGGAGGAAGGCCTGAAGACACCTTGAGAAATGGCAGGCCTGTCTAAGTTCTGCGTTTCCCTGCCAAGAGTGGCGTCGGTATCTGCAGTAGGAATGGGGACCGAGGAGCCTGTGACCTCGGGTACTGTAGTCACCGGTAATGTAGTGTCATCGGTACTCAGGGGCTGCGTAGGTGCCTCGCTGAGAACCGGAGAACCGGTAGTCGGCCTAAGCATGGTCTCAGTAGACGGTGCGGACCTCGGATGTCGGTCCTTATCTCTGCGTCTTTTGCTCAAAACTGGAGTCGGAGTATCAGACGACATGATATAATTAAATTTTTTGCCAAAATAATGAAGGGCGAACTCCGCCCGGCGCTTAATAGTGCGCTTGTTGAATCTAGCACAAAAACAGCAGGCCGAGACGTCGTGGTCTGGGCCTAAGCAAGGTATACAGAAAGAGTGGAAACCCTTATGCGGTATTTGCTTCCCACAAGAAAGGCAATTATTAACTTTGACATCGGTCTGAGGCAAGAAAAGTTTCCCCAACGGGGTACTTAGCTTTCAAGAAGACTTCGGCTGAAATACTTTCGTAAATCTCAGGAGCTAGCCGACCGGCACTTGCGAACTGCTTCTGCTTTGGGCACCGCGCGGCAAGAAAGACTGAAGAAAATGGTGTTGGCTGCCTCTTTTGTACCCCTGCCGCACTGACATCAGGGAAGAAGCGACGACAACCGACGCCGGACCTAGACTTTGGAATTCGGCTGACTGAGGACCCACCTGACGGCAGGATAACCCATCTGTAATGACTGCAGCTGTATGCACGATGAACATCCAAAATATTTAGAAGCGTAAATATACCGATGGATAGTTTGTTGGTTAAACAAGGCACAAAACCGACAGCAAGGTACATCATGGTCAGGGCCTAGGCAAGGAATACAGTACGAATGAAAATCTGTATGAGGTATTTGCTTTCCACAGGAAATGCAATTAACTTTTACTGACATCGGTAAAGAGTAAGAAAAAGTTTCCCCAATGGGGTTACTTAGCTTTAGTTGAAGACTTCGGTTCTGAAACTCAAACGAAAATTTCAGGAGTTGGCCGACGGGCACTTACAAAATGCTTCTGCTTTGGGTACCGCACAGCAAGAAAGACTGATGTAATGGCGTCAGCTGCATGTTTTATACCCCTGACGACCTGACGTCACGGAAGAAGAGACTGCAACCGACGCAGGTCCCAAGACTTTGGTAATCAGGCCGACTGAGGGCTACTGCAAGCAGATAACCCATATGTGATAACTGCAACAGTGAAACACGAAGAACATCACTTGGCGTACAACTGGAGGCTGAAAAGTTCTGACAGCTGATGTGTGCCATCACCTTTATGGTCCATGTACTCTCGGCCACGTCACATTCACCTTGGAGGGACTGAATGCTTTTGGATACTGGCCGTACGTACGTGAGACTAGAGGGATAAACCCATATGCAGAATACTGCAACATGGGAATAGAAGTACACTGTATTCACTACAATGACTGACAGCTGGTGGTACCCAATTACTAGTAAAACCTGCTGTCAAAGACACTGATGCACTGCATTTCTTGCATGTTAACTAAATTAATGCCTATGGCACTAAAACTCACTGATTATTAAGCCTAGCAGGTCTTCTATATTCTTAACATATATTAATATCACAATCTATAGTACAAACTGTCTTTTAGGGAATTCTGATTTACATTTTTTCCTCCGTTTCAACATCCTGAATTGTGCATCTGCAATAGCTTTCTCATTGACCAATACCATCTCCAGTGTAGCACTGCAATTACCCTGTTGCAATTTTACTATCTGAACATGTGCACACTTTTTATTCGATTCACAATGGATATTCTAAGTCTGTTTCTGATCAGTTGCAGAACAACAGGAAAGTCTGAAAAGCTTCATACTGTAGCCCTTGGTATAACTCACTTTCTCTATTTGTATACAGTAAAGCAATATGTAAGTTGCTTAACCAGATCAGCACTTCTAAACCATCCAGCTTAAGACAAACTGGTACGCCAGCAAGCCTGACTTAAGTCGACAAATAAAATTACGCTTTGATATGGTTCAGCAAATCACAACCATTCACTGCCTGGATAAACTAAAGGCCACAGTATCCACCTAACAAAAACCACTAAGGCACTATTAACATATATTGACAATAATGCTGTTCATTCACTTCAATCTACAGGCTCAGTGGAGAGACTTCAGACTCATTTTCAAGGTTCAGTCTTTACTTCTGGCCACTTAACTGCTTGATCTTCCAGTGTCTGTGTGGGTCTTCCCTGGGTACCCTGCCATTTCCTCACATCGTCCAAACACGGAGTGGCTGAAGTAAATAGTTTACATACTTTACACATTATTTATTCCTCCTTGCTCTTGTGGCCTCTGTCATAACTGTAAAGAATCTACAGACCACACCACTTACCTAGCCAACCAATAAATCAGAAACAATCCTAAACTCCTTTAATGGTGTCAAGTTCAAAACATATTGACACTATCCAAAGCAGCAATATTTGTACATTTCTAAAAGCAAAGTTTCCCCATGGAAACTAGAAGATGCAAGCTCAGTTAGCAGAAAAAAAAATAATCTTCACAAGGATAGCTTCCTGAATGCTGGGAGATGCAGGATTAGAGTCCAACACTAAGCCATCCACCAGAAGGAACACAATCATGAAGAGGCACAAGTATAGTACAACCCCCCCCCCCCCCACATACAGATGTCATGTGCAGATGTCATAGGGGGTGGCGGGGAAACCACAGACTTACACCCCACTATCACATATCAGGAATCAAAAGGCTTAACAATACTGTAACTACAAGCAGAACACACATTTTGTGCTGTCAGTGTAATGCCACAGCTGAAAAATTATATATGCGTCTTCTGTTGGTGCCTTGCTGTTACGTGCAATAGTACACATGCATACCACAGTATTTAACTCTTAGTGTGACCAACTATACTGTATTGTACTAAGTACAATGAATACACTGAGAAACTGCTTGTTAGTACGATTTTACTATATTTTTCTTTTGGATCTACAAGCATGCAATACAGATGCTGTCAGCTCTCTATGGCAAATTCCCAAAGCTTGTTTATACACACTCATATTTATCCAAAGTCTGATATTTTTTTCTCAGTCTTCCTTTCTACAACACTTTTTTCTTTGTTCTTCTAATTTATGATTTGTCCTTGATTCTTTTTCAGGTTCGGAGGTTCAGGGAATTATCTGAAACGTGGTGTTTCAGCACCATCTGAAACTTGAGGTTCTACCTTTATCTTGCTTGATGTTACATATTTCTTTACTTTGTTGATGTCTTTCCAGCCACCATCTGCGCAGCTATTTTTACAGACTGTTTCTCAATAACATACTCCTTTACATGGATGCTAATATCTAATTAAGCTATATATGTTTGTCAGCACACTTACTTCCTAATTTTCAGCATTTTATACTATTCTAAATTAACCCTTTATATTTCATATAATTCTTGCAGCTTTTTATTCAAGCTAACAACCATGCTAGCAACAGTTTTAAAAAGACAATAAATACACTAAACAAAATACAATTATTCTTTCAGTTCCCCCTTATTGTATTTTTTTGAAGAACGGACTAAACTTCAGTTAAAGAAAAACTGCATTTGTTTCTTTAGCATTACTATTTATGACTTGTTGAGTTACTGCAACTCTTCACAACCTGCAACATAAAAATTCCAAGCTGTCATTATTATGACCCCCTAAAACTATCAACACAGGATCAATTTGGTCCCAGATGATGACCATCCTGTGAATATGTGCCAATTATAGGCAGTGTCCGCTTCTGTTTTTGTCTTTTACTATTAACACTGGGTTATTTGAAACCACACACAAACTGTGGTGCCACTTTAGCAAATATTTTGACATTTGAAGGCAATGTTGTCCATTTACACATTCTGTTTAATTTACAAATTTACATACATTAGTACTAAACTGTAATGTCTCTATCAAAGATACTTGTAATGACTTACTAAATAGTATGATTCCATTGTGCTTGTAAATGTACAATCTGTGAGATATCTCGTCCTAGTAGTGTTTATTTTGTAAAATTTTAAAATCCACAGCATTTAGGGTTCCCAGTTTTGCCCCTACTTCCCCTAAAAAAGTGTGTCATACCAAGCCCTTTTAAAACTGTATTTGGTATCTTTAAAACTTGGAAATGTAATATAATATTTTTTGGTATTGTCCTATTATAGTACAACTAGATGGTATTTTTACAATTTGATCTGCATGAAGTACTGGTCTGTTACCCAAATAAGTACTTCAACCCATGGTCCTTTTTCTTGTATTACTTGTGTTGTTTATACAGAGTACTGGTAGAAATCATACTCTTACTCCCCCTGTAGTTTATTCTTATTTTTGTATTGTCTGCACAGACATTTTTTGCATGGTGTCTTTGTCAGAACGGTTACATTTCTGAGGTAATTACAGCATCTAATAGACACAGAGCCGTTTATTAAAATGTTTGGCAGTCTGATTCTCTCTCTACTTTCATGTATGCCTGACCTTGTTCAGCTAATCATGCTGTTATATTTGTGTTAAATGTTATCCTCCCAAAGGTGCATGCTGTATGCTTTTCACAACTGAAACGGTCTTGAGTTCTATTTTGTGCAGCATTTTCCTAAGTTTTATTCAAGTTAATAACCATGTTAGCAACAGTTATGAAAAGATAGTGAATATACTAAATAAAACAGAATACTATTCTTTCCACAGCAGACAAGGAAAAATAAAACATGTCAGAATAATATCAACCAGTTACAAATCAGTTTGTCTGGCAAATGTTTTAAACTGCTGCCAAAGACATGGCTTAGGAAGATGGTACAGTTGGGACATGGAATAGCAGCTAGTAGGGCAGTCAAAAAAAAAAAAAAGTCTAGCAGCTGGATTGCCCAACGTACTCCAGACAGGAATAGATTTTACCACCAAATGTGAATAAAACAAGTGTGCATTGTTTACCCAATTAGTAACAGTCAAACGGGGTATGTACTACATGCAACATAACAAAAGTGTCTCCACAGAAAACTAAGCATAAAAACCAACCAACCAGTGAACATATATTTCTGTACCTGTTATCATCTTCACGAAGTGTGCCGTTTAGTCGAGCCAACTCTCTCAGCTGCATTTTTCTGAGGTCATTCTGATCTTCTGGTGTTTCAATTCCTTGCTTTAAAATACTTCGAATCTAAAAATGAGATCAAATAATTCTGTATCTTTAAATGTAATTGAGTTAACCGATTTCCTGCATTTTACAATCTTCTAAAATCAATTACGTACAATACTTGACTCCACAAATGCTTTTCTCAAAGCTCAACTTAAAAAAAAAAAAAAAAAACTACACATTTCCACAATATCTCTGAAAAAAAAAAACAATAAAATGATGCTCTCGGCTGTAAACCCAAACACTACTAAACTATCTTCCACTAGAGATGGCACCTCATTCCATATACTCTAAACTACTAGACTCCTTAGGAAACTCTACTTAAGTTATTTAACATTCTCTATCTCAACATCCCTAAAGCTAGAGTAGGCACTTAAACCAGTTTACCTACTGACAAGCAACTCACCACAATGTCTTTTTTCAAAATGGGGAGAGAAGTTTTGTTGCTGTTCTCCAACACAAGGACATACTTCAGAACAGAATGTAGATACAAATCAGTACCATGTGCAGTTAAGTACTACTGGATAAAGAACAAGACTTTTTTTTAACCAAGTGTTAAGGATTATTTTTAAGCATAATGGCATGCCCCAACACACACACACACAAATCACATCTTGTGGCTCCTCAGTGATGCAAACATTTTTAATGTTTAACTTCAAAAGTTAGAGAGACATTTTTATAAGACTTTGCAGCTGCTGGATGACTGCTGTTATTTCAGCAGGTGGCAATAGCAACCATGTGGAACTCACCTTAGAACTACAGCTTCATGAGAAGTGCAACACAAACATTCAACCCGTCTTGGAATCCTCCTGACACTGACATCACATCACTAATTACCTTTCACAAAGTACAGTTGTGTACACAACATAAATGTAGATGTTTGAGTGCATTCACTGTTGCAGTCATAACATTTGGGTCATTTGCCTGCAGGTAGCCCTCAGCCGTCCTGAATACCAGAGACTTCAGATTTCTGCATCGGATGCTGTCACTTCTTCCATGACATCAGGTCGTCAGGGGTAATAAACATGCAGCTGACGCCATTACATCAGTTTTTCTTGCCCCAGATGTCAGGTGCCCACACAACAGGAAGCAATTGTATGGTATGGTACACCCCCATCATAAAGCAAACCCACATGAAAAAATGTATCTATACCAAAAAAGGTAAGGTAGAGTGTCAAGAGAGGTTAGGGGGCTGGAGGGAGGATAACCAAGACTGCAACAGTGAATATACTCGAACATCTAAATTTATGTTAAGTGTACACAACTGTACTATGTTCTTCGTGTTTCACTGTTGCAGTCATCACATTTGGGTAGACTCCCAAAGCTAAGGAAGGGAGAAAGTAGTAAAACAGCATTAGGGCCAGCTATTAAGCCGAGCAAGACTCCTGTGGCAATTCCAGCTCTGGATTTATAAAAAATAGGCAAGTGGTAATGCTTGGTGAAGGTATGTACAGAGCTCCAGGTAGCAGCTTCCAGGATTGTCCCTGGTAGGGACTCCTCTGAGAAATGCCATAGAGATAGATGCAGCCCTGGTGGAATGTGATTCTTATCCCCTGAGGGGTAGGTTTTCCATGGTGCTGTTAATGCAATGGGCTATCCATTTGGAAATTTGCTTTGAAATGGCCTTCCCCTCTGACCCTGCAGCAAAGCCAACTAGTAGCTGGTCAGATTTCCTGACAGGCTTAGTCCTGTGCAAATAATCTAAGGGGTCTGTGAACGTCCAGAGACTGCAGTATCCGTTCCCTTTGTTTTGTGGGTTAGGGAAAACCTAGGCAAATTAATGGACAGGTTTAGGGCCACACTAGACACCACCTTGGGCATAAAGGAAGGATTAGTCCCGAGGGAAACCCTGTCTGTAAGGAAGTTAATGAAGGGTCCCACTTCCATGAGGGCCTGTAATTCCGACACTCTTCTTGCTGAAGTGATGGCTAAAAGTAAGGCTGTTCTCCAAGAAAGGAATTTCAACTCTGCTGTTGCAGCTGGCGCGGGGGGGGGGCTGTCTTTTCCAATACAAAGTTAATGTCCCAGGCTGGAGCGGGAGCTTTCCTGGGGGGGAGGGGGGCTTAAATTTTTGGCCCCTCTAAGGAATTGTTTTAGCAAGGGGTGAGAGAAAAGGGGTGGCTCAGTATTAAAATGTGCTGAAATAGCAGATGCATGAATCTTAATTGATGAGAAGTCTAGGCCACTGTGGAGCACTTCTGTTAAGTACTCTAGAATATGGGGTAAGATGGGCACCGCTGTGGCCATCCCCTGAGCCTGGCTCCAGGAACAGTATCTTTTCCACTTTTCAGCATAGGATTTTCTGGCACTAGGCCTCCTTGCCTCCAGAATGACATCCCGCACCTGCTTACTGAGGGATGCTAGACAGCTCATAGAATTAGCCAGGCTGCAAGGCTCAGGGTTTGAAGCTGAGGGTACAGAATCTGGCCCACCTGCTGGGACAACAGGGAAGGGGTCTGAGGCAGGTGCCATAGTTGTAACAGTGTCAGACTGGGCAAGAGGGGGTTACCAGTGTTGGCGTGGCCAGTCTGGAACAATCAGTATTGTTCTTGGTTTGTCCTGTTTGACCTTTAGTGGAACCTTCGAAAGGAAAGGCAGAGGGGGAAGGCATAAACCAAGAGGCTTTCCCAGGTAAAGGACAGGGCATTCACTTTCCAAGCTTGACTGTGGGGAGCTTTGGTGCAGAATTTGTTCAAATGGTAGTTCTGAGGGGATGCAAACAGGTCTACCTCTGGGGTCCCCCATTTGTTCAAGAGGCTGAATATTTTGGGTTCTAGTTTCCATTAGTGTGGGTTCATGAGATTTCTGCTTAAGTCGACTGCCAGTGAATTTAGTTTGCCTGACAGGAATTGGGCTTGTAGGTGCACTTGGTAGCTCAAGGGTGTGCTCCACAGAGCCACGGCTAGTCTGCAGAGAGGGTCCCCCCTGCTTGTTTATGTACCATTTAACTGTGGTCTGTCTTTACCAATAGTTGCCCTGGAAGAACAAGGTCTTTGAAGGCTGTCAGAGCATTCTGTACAGCTAACATTTATTTTTGATTGATATGCAGGTGCATCTGTCTCTGGTTCCATTTGCACTGAACGCACTGCCCTGCGAGCCCCCATGCACAGTCTGATGCATCCTTTGTTAGGGTTTGTTCGGCAGGGGGTAGAGTGAAAGGGAGTCCCTTGTTGTGGAAGCAGGCCTCTGCCCACCAAAGAAATTCTGTCCTTAGACAAGGAATGATAGGAATCCTTGTTTCCAGGTCCTGAGAATGGTGACATCATAAACTTTACAGATACTACTGGAGTTTCCTCATATGCAGTCTTGCATATGTAATTAGCAGAATGCAAGAGGCCATGAACCCCAGAGCTTGCAGTATTTTCCTTGCAGATAGCTGGGTTTTTGTGACTTTCCCAACGAAAATGCTCCCTAAGACTAGGCAAGGTTTCTCCAAGAGAGAAATCCTCCGGGGGGGGGGGGGCAGAAGGAATAGAGCCCTCAGCATCAAAATCCTCATACATAGATAAGGGTAAATCCTGGTCATTAGAGGAAACAAATTTCAGAATCCTGGTCACAAGTATCGTAAAGCAAACTCAGTCCTAGGTCTCAGAGTGGGAAGGTTGGCTTCCCCTGATTAAAGTAATAAGGTCTTCAGCCATTCTTATTTGTTTTTTAGGCACAGAGCCTAACCATGCGGTCTGGGCGTCTGTTTTCTAGGCATGGTTCGAATTTTAGGCCTTGAAAAAGATGGCGTCTGTTTAAAATGCAAGTCAGTAGGCCTGAATACACCCTCAGAAGGCGGTGCCTGCATAGTAGCTCCGGACACATCCAAGGTAGAGACATCCGCAGGTTCACAGTTCAAGCATCTCGCGGCATACCGGAGTCCGAATGGGTCACAGTACAGACCTACGAATCTGAAGTAGCAGGTATCAGGGGCTGCGAAAGCGCCAGAGTACTGGCGACTGGCTTAGAAGCATCATCGGCAGCTTTGGACCTAGGCGGCCTGTCTCGGTCTTTATCTTTGCATTTTTTCGGAATGTCGGTAGTCGGATGGCTTACCGAAGACATATCTGGATAATTGAACAGAGCATCAAAATATTTAGAATCGAAAAAATACAGACTACTGATAGTTTGTGGTTTAAAGGCACAAAACAGACAGTGAGGTACATAATGTTCAGGACCTAGGCAAGGAATACAGTACAAATTAAAATCTTTGAGGTATTTGCTTTGCACAAGAAATGCAATTATTTTACTTTTACTGACATCGGTTTAGAGCAAGAAAAAGTTTCCCCAACGGGGTACTTAGGTTTTAGTTGACTTTGGTTCTGAAACTCGAAAATGAAAATTTCAGGAGTAGACTGGCACTTAACTGCTTCTGCTTCAGGCACCGCACGGCAAGAAAGACTGGTGTAAAGGTGTCGGCTGCATGTTTTACACCCCCTAACGACCTGACGTCATGGAAGAGGAGACATCAACCGACGCAGGACCCAAAACTTTGTTAATCAGGCCAACTGAGGGCTACTGCAAGCAGATAACCCAAATGTGATGACTGCAACAGTGAAACACGAAGAACATCAGCCAGCTTCCAAAGCTTCATGGCATCACTGCACCTGAACTGCCAGGCAGCTCAAGGGGAGCAGACTAAAAGACAAGTTTGGATGCTAAGCCCTTCAGAGCTTTTGTGCCAAAAGAGACCAGAGAGAACAATGTTAGAAACAAAATGTCCACACCCTGATGTAACATCAAAAAACAGGGGGGGGGTTCAGGGGGGACTACTGCATCAGTGATCATTTCAATAGCTACAATTGTGCAAGTTTACTTGCACAACTGTACTATGTTCACCATATTGACTGCTGCAGCAGTAGCCTTAATTATATGGGTGGATTACCCTAGCTTACTACATTTAGGAGGTGAAAGGAGAATAATCCAGTAACTCTTGGAGCATGGCCCTAGCAAAGCCTGATCTGAACCTAGAAAAGAAATTAAGCTTATAGTGGTTTGTTAAAAAAAAGATGTAGAGGTTCAACTAAGCAGATAAAACAGGATGAATGGGTGTAGGTTCTGTAAAGTCCTTCTTTAACAACTCATTTTCTGTGGGACTGAGAAACTGCAGTGTTCTCCCAAAGAAACACTGGCACACACTAGCAATATCAGAAAAACAAACACCCACACGGAGAAACAGAAACTAAGCTCTCTACTAGGTATGAATCAAATATCTGGAGAGAAAACCCTGCAACTGTCCTTTCAACTTCCTGTTCAGATTTAGAATCTTGAATCTCTTCAGGAAAAGATGTATCCCTCTGGGTTCACTACTAAATCTCGAATTACGGAATCTCTCGAGATTCCGTAATATCGAAATTAAAAAAAAAAAAAAAACATTTTCTAAAGCATATGCAGGGGGGCTGTGCCCCCCCTGTGCCCACCACACCCCCTGCAACTTAAATATACCAACTCAGAGATTGCACCACAGTAGAGTTGATGGTAAAATACTGCTGTGCAGAGCAGAATGGAAATTTTGCCGTTCACTCCACTGTAGTGCGATCTCGGAGTTGGTATATTTAAATGCAGGGGGTGTGGGGGATGTAAGGGGTGGGGGCTTTTTTTTAAATTTTGATATTACGGAATCTCGAGATTCTGGTCTTCTGGCTTCAGAGTCTCGAGATTCCGTAATTCGAGACTTAGTAGTGAACCCATCCCTCTAACAGAAACTACTTTACAAGAAGTATCAATAGCCCGAGTTAAACCCTAAGCCAGACACAGTAAACTACTTCCATCTAAAAACATTTGAAAAGGAGCAGACACAGGCTTATGTTTTTTTCTTCTTCTTTTTGACAGGAAAAATAGCCAGTAGTGTTACTAATGGCGGCAGCAGCAGAAACTTCCCCAGGGATGGGTAGAACACTGACACTAGAGAAAAGCTTTACCTGCTCCCTCTCTCAGGACTGACAACACAATAAAAAGCACTTTAAAATACTTTACCCACCCCCCAAAAAAGTAAAATAAACAATTTTTGCACAGAAAAAAAATGGTACGGTTCAATTACTTTACACAACTTTTAAAGTGACAGGAAAAACAGTGCTCCTGTTTAAAAGTCCAATGCAGCCTTGCGACAAATTCCCATCTTTAAAATAACTTGCCTGAAGAGGAGACTGAAAACACAAAAATGTTATGTACTTAACCATAATTTTCTGTGTTATCCATTTTCATTCAACTATTAGTTTTGGATCCAATCCTCAGATCGGACTCTGCCATTACTTTAGCTCATAGCCACAAAAAACTCTCGCGCTTCTCCCTTATTTAAATTTGTTGACCGGGAGTGTCCGACTGGGCGTGGGTCCATTTTCAGCGGAGGCCCGGGGAGAAAATCTCCACAGTAAAATAAACAGACAGTAGTTACATTGGATTACATAGTGATTAACAATTTAACATAGAAATTACTTACAACATATTTACAGATGAAGAACATAGTACATCAGTAGACAACTAGAATCTTTATCTGTGAAGTACATAACAGGCATTAACAAATGTAACAATGAGAAGTTCCTGCTGTATAATAAGTACTAGGCTTATGAGCATCTGAGCTTGCTATCATCAAGGTAGTTAGTGGAGGTGAAAGAAAGGTAGTAGTTGGATGGGGTGGATGATATTAGAGTGGGAGTTGCAAGGGCATAGCCAGCATGTTTTTAGGTGCGCTTTTAATAAATTTTTGAAGTTGGTGCATGATGGTATGGAGGTAATTGTGGGTGGGAGTGAGTTCCATAATTTGGCTATGGCGCAAGAGAATAGTGCTTCACCAGCAGAGTTATTGGCTTTAGTGATCTGCAAGTGATTTTTGTTGCTGGATCTTAGTGGTCTGGTGGTGCGATAGGGTTGGAGTAGATTCTGGAGGGAATGGGACATTTAGTGGATGGTTTACTAGTTTGTGGGCGAGTGAGAGTTGATACCACTGAAGGAGGTGAGGGAGCTCAAGCCAGCCCAGTTCAGCAAGTGAGAGAGTGGTGACTACGGTAGGATGCCCCTTTGGCGAATTTTGCGATTTTGTTGCAGCAGGTCTCTAGCTTGTTTAGATCACATTGCCTTAGGTTGGTATATACTGGAGAGGCATAACATAGGGTGGAGATAAGGTGGGAATTTGCTATTGAAATCTTTGCTGCTTTGGTGAGAAATTGTTTATTTCTGTATAATGCTCCTAGTTTTTTTGTGGACTTTTTTTATGTCATGGATATGTGAATGTCAAATTTTAGTTTACTGTCTATTTCCACTCTTAGCAATTTGGTGTGTTCAGTTGGGTATATAGTGGTGTTGTCTTTTGCTGTGATGTTAAAGTGAGAGTTGTTTTGAGTATGTTTGGTGGGTTGGAAGATGAGTAGTTTAGTTTTGTTTGGGTTGAGTATTAATTGGGCATTGGATAACCATGTTGCAACAGAGGAAAAGGCTTCCTGTGTGACTTTTTGCAGTTTGGGTAGGGACTGGGCTGAGCAGATGATGGTAGAGTCATCTGCGTATTGGATGAATGTGCCATGTTTGGTGGCAGAGGCTAGATTATTGGTGTAAACAGAGAAAAGTAGGGGTCCAAGGATGGATCCTTGGGGAACCCCTATGGAGACAGGTAGTTGGGGAGATATGTCATTCTGCCATACAACGGATTGTTGGCGGTCAGACAGGTAACTCTGAAACCAGTTGGTGACCGATTGTGAGAAGGATAGGTTATTGAGGACAGAGATAAGTTGTTTGTGTGGGACCATGTCAAATGCTTTAGATAGGTCTAGGAAAGTAGCAGAGGAGAGATAGCCATTGTTTTTATGCTGAAGGATAGTGTTAGTAAAAGAGAGTAAGGCAGTGGTGGTGCTATGGTTTGGTCGGAAACCATGCTGAGTTCTGGAAAGGAGGTTGTTAGTAAGGAGGTAGTGTGAGACCTGAGAGTGTATGCATCTCTCTAGTATTTTGGAGAGTAGAGAGAATAGCTATGGGGCGGTAATTGGTTAGTTCTGCAGAGGGACCGCCTTTGTGGAGGGGAATTATATGTGAGACTTTCCACAATGTGGGAACGTAACTTTGACAGAGATCGGTTAATCAAGATGGATACTGGGTAGGCCAGAGCATCATCTGCGATTTGTAGGTATTCACTTGGGAGGTTGTCTGCTGCTAATTTGGTGGGTTTAAGTTTAGTTAAGAGTTTTTTTATGTTGGAGGTAGGTACAGGAGAAAAAGAGAAGGCAGTGGGGAGATTACTAGTTGAAGGTGTGGGTTGGAGGGGAGGGGGGGTTGTGTGGTTTAGCTAGTGATGGTATGGTTTCGGTGAAGTGTGTGTTGAATGAGGTATCAATATTTTCTGAGGAGTGAGGGATGTTAGGAGGAGGGGTACTGACTTTACCTGGGTGGAGGATGGAGTTTATGGAGGACCAGAATTGTTTGGGGCTGTGTTGTGAGGAGTCTAGGGCAGACTGGTAGTATTGGAATTTGTCCCGTTTTATTAGCTTTTTGACTCTATTGCGTAGTTCTAGGAATTTCTGTCTAGCTGTGGGGATTTTGGTTTTGCACCAGTGCTCCCAGGCTTTATCCCTGTTTTTCATTTCTGACTTAGTGGTTTTCTGTAGCCATGGGGAGGGTTGTGCTTTGGTTCTGGAAAATCTCATGGGGGCATGGTAATTAAGGATGTTCAGGAAGGTAGTATTAAAAGATTCAACTGCGTCATCTAGACTGAGGTACTTTAGAGCATGCCAGTTACATTCTTTGAGGGATGAAATGAATGTGAGTGGGTTAAAGTTTATTTTTTTACGTATCTGACGATAGATGACAGGTTTAGCTTGGTACAGGTATTTTTTGAGTAGGAATGTTGGGGAGTGATCACTGAGGCTATCTGATAAGCAGCCTGTTATATATGACTGGGGGTTCTTACTGACTAGTATCCAATCCAGGGTAGAGTGCTTGCTGGAGTTTTTATTTATCCTTGTTGGTGACTGGACTAGTTGGGTGAAGCCATGAAGGTGTACATGATGGGTTGGATTGTTGCCAGAACAGGATTGCCAGTCAATATTGAAATCACCTAAGATGATAGTTTATTGGGGGAGATGGTGGGTAGACCAGCTGAGGAGGTTTTCTAGTGGAGGGATGTTTTGGCCAGGTGGGAAGTAACATCCAATTATGTTGATGGTTTTATTTCAGTTAATTTTGAGATTGGTATATATTATTTCTTCATTGCCTATTTGTGGAGCTGATGATTTTAAGATCTGGATGTTTAGATATTGTTTAAATATTATAGCTACACCACCTCCTTTTTTTGTTTAGCCGGTCAACTCTTAGTATGCCGTAACCTGTAGGGAGTATTTGCTCACTGGTAATGTGAGGTTTTAGCCAGGTTTCTGTCAGGACAACTATATCTGAGGAGTATAAGTCTATGGTGGCATGAAGTTCATGGACTTTGTTGGATATACTTCTAATATTTAGGCTTAGTAGAAGGAAGTCACTTGGCTTTCTATTGGCTGTAATATGGGAGAAGTTGTGGTTTATAGTCTGATTATGAGGATTGGGGTTGGAGATGGTAGGGCCAGGGTTGGGGTGGATGTCTCCACTTAGGGCTAGTTTTGATATGCATGGGATTATTAGTTTTCTCAGTTTTTGAATGTGTTTGTTCTCTGTGGGTAATAGGTATGGTGGGAGGGTTACTATGTTAAGTTGTAGGGATGCTTTACGTTTGAGTAATATAGTTGGTAGAATATGTGGGGGGTGCATAGGGATGGTTCTTGAGCTGGTGGGAGGGGAGCTGAGTATGGGTGAGACATGGGTGGTGGTGTGAGTAGTAGTACAGTGGTAGTGGTTGAGTGGGGGAATGATGGAGCTTTGGTAGGATGTAAGATATGCAAGGAGAGTGCATGCAGTGAGCAAAGGAAAGGTATGCTTGTACATGTCAGTTGAGGAGGTGTGATAGTAGAGGGAATATGGAGGAGGTAGTGTTGGGTTAGCGCTGTGGTTAGCTATTGGAAAGATGGGAGGGGTTTGAGTGCAATAAAGGTAGGACCACTGGGGGCTGGAGGGAATAGGGGGCAAGGCGGGGAGCGAAGCGGGTAGAGACCCTGTTAGGTTCTTGTATGAGGGGCTGGAAGCAATCTCAAAGCAAGACAAGTATGTGTTAAGAACAATCACAATTGACCAAGGACTGCTCTGAAACTGTAAGTCTTGTCTTAATTTCTCAGGTGGAAAACCAGGATAACCTTGTATCAGTAGGCTACTGTGGTATAGTTTAAATAAACAAACACACAGTATTGATCAGTTATGGATACTATTTGCTATCAGAAGGGAATAAGAGAAAGTGGAAGATGTGTGTGGTGGTGGTGGGGGGGGGGGCTGCTTACAGCCAAAGCACAGTGCTCGCAAAGGGAAAATGAAGATTGGCTCAAACAGTTAGACACATACTCAAAGTTAACTGTAGTTGTTTGCAGACAGTTCAGACCCGGACTGCACTTTTCTTATAGGAATGTTAAAGGTGGTACCGCAGTTGAATACTTAAGAGTGGTGTTAGGTCTAGAAAAGAAGAGTACATAGAGGAGTAATCACTTTTGAGATGGTAAATATATATTATAAAGATTATAAAAAACACACTGAGCAAATAGCTACCATATGCAGGACAATGTCCTGAACCACTACTTAGTATATGCAGATACTGAGCCAATTGGAAGAACATTAGAAAACAAAAACCCAGACAGTTATGCAGCCACAGATAAAAATATAGCGAGCAGCAATCTGTCGTGGTTCTCTAATGTGATTCTATCCACCAGTAACAGCACCAACTTATAGAAATAATTTAGACACTAGTATGAGCTGTCTACACACAACACTATTACATGAATAACATTAGTGAACAAGGTGCAGCTATGCAAACAGACCATACATACTATCATACTAGTAACAACTTTGTGCATGCCATAGTAACATCAATAATAAAGCATAAAACATATTAGATGTCTAACACAATTCAACATAAACATATATAGTTGTAAAATGTCTAATACAATTCAACATAAATAGGCATTTACAGTTGTAAAACACTTACTGGAGAGACACTGAGCCTTCATGGGGCCTGTAGCAGAGTGGATTGTAGTTTTACAAATGGTGCCTGCCACAGGTAATATTTATTAACTCTGGGATTGTCTTAAGGTAATAAACAGGGAAGGGGAGGGGAGAACAAGGGTGTGAGCAGGCAGTTCTTTGTACTGCTGCTAATGAGCCAAAGCAAGAAAAGTATGTGTTAAGAACAATCACAATTGACCAAGGACTGCTCTGAAACTAAGTCTTGTCTTAATTTCTCAGGTGGAAAACCAGGATAACCTTGTATCAGTAGGCTACTGTGGTATAGTTTAAATAAACAAACACACAGTATTGATCAGTTATGGATACTATTTGCTAACAGAAGGGAATAAGAGAAAGTGGAAGATGTGTGTGGTGGTGGGGGGCTGCTTACAGCCAAAGCACAGTGCTCTCCAGGGGAAAATGAAGATTGGCTCAAACAGTTAGACACATACTCAAAGTTAACTGTAGCTGTTTGCAGACAGTTCAGACCCGGACTGCACTTTTCTTATAGGAATGTTAAAGGTGGTACCCGCAGTTGAATACTTAAGAGTGGTGTTAGGTTCAAAGTTAACTGTAGCTGTTTGCAGACGGTTCAGACCCGGACTGCACTTTTCCTATAGGAATGTTAAAGGTGGTACCCGCAGTTGAATACTTAAGAGTGGTGTTAGGTTCAAAGTTAACTGTAGCTGTTTGCAGACAGTTCAGACCCAGTTCAGTTATCCATAATGCACCAACCCCTAACATAACTCGGATCTTGTTTGCTGTAGAATGAGCCACTATAAAATTCCTAACAGAGTAAGCCGTATCTGGAGCTGAACATGAAGGGCAGTGGTGTCCTTATAATCTCTCGTTCTTCCAGAAATCAATTGTGAAAAAGTTTGGGGGTTGGTGGGTAGGGAGTTAAGAATGAAAATGAACACAGATGGAACATTATGGTAAGTACATAACTTCTTTAACTGATGTCAATCTTCACCCTGTCCTCAACTGTTGAACAGAGTCCCCAGCTACCTAAATTCCCAGGTGGACTCTGACGATATCCCAGAGCACAGCTGAGCCAAAAACTGCTCTTCTCCTGAAAACCAGATCTAGTTTGTAAAGAGTAACAAAGGCATGAGTAGTGGCCCAGGTTGCAGCTGCACACGTCATCGATGGAAGCTCTAGATAGAAACACTGAAGTAGCCATGGACCTAGCGGAATGAGCTCTTAAAGGTCTTGGTAAGGACAGGCCCAATTTGTTGGACAAATTATATGCAATCCAGCCATCTCGCTACAGTTACCTTTGCAACAGACTTGCCAAATTTAGAATCTTGAAAGGAAACCATTTATTTTTTCTACACAAGTAAAATTGTCTGGACATCCAATAAATGCAACATACATTCACCTTTGTTTGTAAATTTATGAAAGATAACAGACTGATGGATTGGTTAATACTGGGTTGTGACACCACCTTAGGAAGGAAAGGATGACTGATAAGCAATGATACTCTTGCCCTTGTAAAAAATGAAGTAGGGAGGTTTACAGGAAAATGCCTGAAGTTCTGAAATTCTTCTAGAGGAGGTAATGGCCATTAGAAAACTATTTTTCTAGGTCAAAAATCCAAGATCTCATTTCGTTACTCGTTCAAAAGTTCGTGCAAACTAAGGCCAGCAGTCCCAAATTAAAATCTCATGGTTTAGTAGAATCTTTATAGGGAGGCCTCAGCATGAGGGTGCCTCTCAAAAAGGTCTTACAAAGCTTAGATGAACACCAAGGAAGAATTTTAAAACCCAATATGGAATTTGGAAATTGCTGCTTATTGAACTCTAATCACTGAAAAGCTAACTCCTTCATTAAAAATTGTCAAAAAAATGAACAATTTGTACAGGAGCTGAGAAGGGGTAAATTGGTTTCTGAAGTCCCCAAAAAACAAATGCTTTCCATTTACTCCTATAAAGTTTTCTTGTCGAAGCCTTATAGGAGAACAAAAGTATATGACGGACAGGGAAGAAGGATTGGTTGCCTGGCTATTAACGGAATCGGAGAATCCACACTTAGTTTCAGACATCCAGATGAATCACGCCTGTCAGGTGAGACAGGTCTGGAATCGATCCAGAAACCAAAGTGGATGAAGTAGATGAGGACAATGAAAGGGAAACAAATCTGTCGAGGGCAGTAAGGTGCAATGAGGAGGACTTTGCTCTTCAACTGAACAGCTTTCTGCAGAAATTTTGAAATTACAGGAGTTGGTGGGTAAGCATAAAGGAGAAAAAAAAGAAAAGACATGCAAGTATGACAAGGCGCATGGCCTGTACCAAGTGAATCTAAAACACAAAAATTGTCCAGCACCAAAGTTAGAGGAATGTATAATCCTTTATTGTGGCAACTTCAAAGATAAGAGCAAACTAGTATTGGCTAAAGTAAAGCCTTCTTCAGTGCTGTAACACACAAACCATGAATCATTTAAATAGTGAAACACAGAGTCATCTTCCTATTGGTGCATACCAGAATTAGCTAAGCTCATTAAGACCATGCTTAAACAAAGCACCCAGCCTAACAATCCAACTTAATTCCTTTTTATTCAAAATGATATGCCATCCTGCATTACACATCTTATTGCCCTACAATAGTAAAATTGAATCTAGCAGTGGTATGGGTCATAGTGTGTTTAAAAAGTGAATTAGACATTCTTTTAATTCTAATGTCATCGAGGTGTTCACTTATCTGAAACCTCAGCGGGCAAGATATTTGTCCCACATAAAATTCTGAACAAAAACAGGTTGCCAAATATGACCCAGTCACTGCTACAATTCCCAAAAGAACGAATCTGGTATACCTTAGAGGTATTACTGCTGGTATATTCCTTAGTCTTATAAACATGTACACATGCAGAACAGTGACCACAAGGGATGCTACCCACCAACTTATCACCAAATAAAGTGAGCTGCTGTATATTAGAAGAGGACAAATGTTTATAATGGCTAAAATAGGAATAAAGTATAGGACCTCTGCGATAGGAAAATAATCATTGGGATGATAGTAGTTCAGATAACCTATTATTGGCCAATATGTCCCAATGGTTGTCAACGATTTGTCTGAATGCAGTATTACGTCCAAAGGAAGTGACCAGGCATATGGATTGAGATGAATGTTTATCTGAAATGTTAGGGGTATGTTGATACTGCAATAAATTGTCTCTAGATTGTTCGGATGCAAATGTACATGCCTTATTTATGTTGTAGGCATGATAGCCCCTACTAAGAGATCTGTTGGCTAAATCCTGTTGCTGTAATGAAAAGGCCTGTTCAGTAGAACAAATGTGTTTAATTCGCAAAAACTGTGACTTGGGGATGTTGTGGATGGTGTGTCGAGGATGACTGGTTGCATGGAGCAGGGTACTGAATTGGGGAAATTTATGAAAAACTTCTGTTCTAAGAGTGCGATCGCTCTCACGACCAAAAAGGTAATTTGATTGTAATCCCAATTCAAGGTTAAATGAATGCCCCACTTGTTCTCATTTAAATATTGTACAAATTCTTGTACACAAGTAGCATCTCCTCTCTACACCATCCAACAATCATCCCAGTAATGCCGCCAGATATCCAGTTCTTCCAAAAATATGTTGCGACTAGCATTGTAAATGAGTTGTTAGATATACCCCATAAACAAATCAGCATAGATGGGGGTGAAAGACACCCCCATTGCAGTCCCTCTAACTTGCCAGTAACAATTCCCATGGAAATAGAAAGCATTCTTTGTTAGAACATGTTCCGTTAGACAAATGAATAAAGTATTAAACACAGGAGTATGTCAGGTTTTCCAACCAAAAATAAAAAGGCCTCTTTTCACAACAAACATAGGCGGCTTGGTTGCATTTTGTCTCCAAACTGTGAATGTCTCTCAGCTGTTTTTCATCAATACATACATGACCAGACCTAATTCAAGAACTGGGACAGGGATCAAACTATACATTGAGAGTGCAAACTCCATTTCATCCTTTTTTGTGGCCTATTTTTCAAGTATCTGAAGAGCCTATATATATGTTGGGAATTTCCGTATACCTATTGCTGGAGCTCTACGATGACAGAGGCACATCACACCCTCTAGGGTCGTTAAGGGGATTGCTTTGATCTTTAAAGTAACCATCAGTGTCTTTTTGGCGTGTGGTATTTAGGATCAACAGAGTGAACAAACTACGGCTTTAACTTCCTTAATCTGCCTTTTTCATCCTCGCCAAAGTGAGTCAGGCATTGGAACAGGTTCACAAACAATAACTTGGACTAACTCTACACTAGCAGGGTGAATTCCATTTAGCACTTCAGTACTATTTTTTAAGCCTTTTGGTGTCTTGATGTTTATTTATTGCAACTACAAATAGGTATTATTTGAGATTATATAATACCTGATTTTTGTATATTTGGGCTTTACATTTAAACATACTACATCAAAGCTTAGTAACTGATGCTACAGGTGGGACCTGGATGTGGGACTGGTTTCTTAAGCTCTGTTAACTGGCTCTAAATATCAGTGGGACTACTCTATGAATACATAAGACTTGTTGAACTCTATAGGTCCGGGACTTTTACAAATTTTTTTGACATATTTGAATACTGAAGTTTATACTACACATTATAATTAGGCTCTGGTTTGTCATTATTGGGCCATAATCTGCTGTTTTTTGCTTATATAACACAGCTGTTCGCATAAGTCTGGGGTGTACAACTAATTTTGGTTTTCTTTTTCAGATATTGCCAATTGGGAAGCATTGAACTTGGGTTTGAATATTTTTTATAGCACTACTGTTGCTTAGTGTTTTTTCAAGTGTCTATATTAGGAAAGCGAAAAGACATTTACGCGAATACGTAAATGTCGAACCGTATAGCGCAAAGTGGACTTAGGCCGAAAGTCGAAACCTGTGAAAATGGAAATATCAATTTCCATGGTTGGCCCGTCTGTAGATTAGCTGCATAGGTAAGTGTTGGATAGTTACGGAGTTTAGAATAGGGTGCGTGTTAAGGTAAGTGCTTAGATAAGTAATGTATGTTACATTTAGTGTAGGGTTAGAGGTAGGGTTTTGTTAAATGTATGTATGTAGGTTATTTTGTGCATATTTTCATAGGGGAAGTGAATGGTAGTTCTGGACCTTAGGGTTAGGGAGAGGTTAAGGATAGTGCACAGTTAATGTATGTGGGGGTTTAGTGTAAGGTTAGAAGTAGGGTTTTGTGCTTTACTTTTGGTTAGTAGGATTTGGTTAGTGTATGTATGTGGTTTATTTTATTTGGGTAGGTAGTATACAGCTAGTGGTGGGGTTGGCAGACTGACCGTTCATTTTTTTTTTTTTTTTGCTTAGGGCGTTCGGGATTTTCTCGGTTCGTGGTACATGGGTCGATGTTTTGGTGTTCGCGCATAGGGTTTTTCGTTTTCTTAACACAGACCCTTTTTTCAATTATATTACACCAACGGACTGGCTGGCTATATAATTGTTCACTGCTCCTTGACGGATGACTAATGTCATCTAAGGGTATACTAATTAGTCCTAACATTTGGAGGGAGCTGTTATGCTTTTTCTATTAGTATGGGCAGAGACTAAAGTCGGTGACTATTTTTAAACTGTCAGAATTTGACTAACAGCGCCATTCCTTTCATTTGTGTTAGGTGCATCTCTTCTTTTTTGGTAGAGACGAGGTCGGCCATCATACTTCCCAGCTCATAGTGTCAGTTCATGACCTTGATTAGTCAACATCTTTGCTTTTTTGTGGAAAGGGACATTCAACCATTCAAAGGTATACACTGTTTATATGGATTTTCTTTTTCACACTTGAGTAATGGTATTCCCATTGTTGCCAGTTTTTGAACATGTGTGTGTATGCATATATATATATATATATATATATATATATATATATATATATATATATATAAAGTTATTATTGGTAGTTCCTTAATAATCTGGGGACATCAATATTTACCTGTCTGCCTCATTTATGTGAACCAGACCATGCTCTTAATTTTGGTGAAATAACTTATTTTTATTGCTTGTGTTGCCTATTTTTGTCCTTTTTAGGGATATACTCAACAACTGTATTTGAATGGTTTATCACAAGAAATTTATGATTGTATTAATAGCTGTTTGTGTAATACAGCAGAATAAGATGGATCTCTCTAAATTACTGGAAGGTCTCTCGGCAGACGGGGACGATTTGGAAGCATTTGGGTTGAGACAACCAGGTTTAGATAATTCAACTAAGGGTGTCACAGACCCTGACAGTATTTGTGGCACACTTTTCTAGAAACTTTTTAAAATAGGACATTAAAGGTCCAACATCTGGCATTTGAAACTTTTCAAAGCCTATAAATTCAAGGACATCACCCCACAAGGACTGAGAGTTCAGATTCAACCTTTAGTAAGCCAGGTGGATGACAAGTTATCAAGATTGGGGTTAGGCCCAGCACAAGGCATCAATGTCTTTCGTAAATGCTCTTATTTTATATTATGAGAGAATTATTGATCAATGCATTGGGGAAGTTAGACAGAATTGTGAGGAGGTAAAATGTTATATGAAGGGGAAACTTTTTTCATTAAATATTTGAATTTATTGGCCAAAGATTTATCTTTTTTAGAACAGCAATTAAAGAAGACAGAAGTTTAACCCTGACATCTCTGATTATGACAGAGGGAAACCTTTTGGTATACAAAAGAATGTGAGAATCCAGGACCAGGGTTATAGTAAACAGGTTAGTAAAAGGAAAACACCCAGATCTATATTGAGGAATAAGGGGGATGTTTATGGGGGTACCTTGGGAGAAGATTCCTCGTTTGCCACTGATGCAGAACTTACTTCCACCCAGGAGTCACCCCATTGCTAGAAGGCCCAGTAATGACCCTTTAGGGTAAGAGGCACAGAGGGGGTAGAAAACATCGAGCAAGTAGGCAGTATTCAACAACTTCTGGGCATAATTCTACCTCCACTAAATGCCAATAATAATGTGCACAATATTTCTTCTCAGGCTTTGTCCGACATTGAAACAAACCTACTTAACAAGGGTCTTAATTTTGTCCCAGGTTTTTTTCTCAATGAAGATGCATTTGTGAATGATGTCAATGATTCTGCAGAATTCTGAATCAAACTTTTTTTTTCCGGTATCGATCAGGCTCAAAGATCTACTGGGTTTCACTTTCGTAAATCTAATTTTATGCCGCCCATGAACAAACATGTCTCAATATTTAAAGAATGCGTTCTCAAAGATCTACATTTTGATAAAAAAGCAGAGTCATACTAAACACAATCTCACTAAACAGGCACACTGACCAAACTCAGTAACAACCATGACTTGGTAATTTTACTAGCAGACAAGGGGGAGGGGCAGTTGTCATCACGGACTGGTCCATGTATTTAGCTGAACAACAACTATCCAATGGCCAATTCTACATGCACATGCCAATGGATACAAGATTTAAATTTATAAAAGATTGATCAATTTTTTGAAACTGGCTCAAGAGGAAGGTATCTGTCAAAAAGTAGGGTATTAACTTACTGTATCTGACCCACAATCCCAATATCTATACTTACTGCCCAAAATACATAAACATCCAACCTAACCACATGGGAGACCAATTGTATCGGGCAGGGGGTCTTTGACAAGTCCTTTATCAGCCTTTTTGACTGAATATTTACAACCACTATCTATGGTGAGAGCAAGGATTAAAGATACAACACAGTTTCTTCAGATCATTACCAATACCTCAGATGGATCCAAGATGGCTGATGTGTACATTGGACGTCACAGCCTTATATACCAACATCCCACATTGGGCTGGTTTATAAGCCATGCGTTTTTGGTTGGAAAAAGCTAACATACATACTCCTGGGTTTAATACTTCATTAATCTAACGGAACGTGTTCCAACAAAGAATGTTTTCTATTTCCATGGGAATTGTTGCAGGCAAGTTACAAGGACTGCTATGGGGGCATCTTTCGCCCCCATCTATGCTGATTTGTTTATGGGGTATACTGAACAACTCATTTATGATGCTAGTCGCAACATACTTTTGGAAGAACTGGATATCTGGCGGTGTTACTTGGATGATTGTTGGATGGTGTGGAGAGAAGCTACTTCTGTACAAGAATTTGTACAATATTTAAATGAGAACAAGTGGGGCATTCATTTTACATTGAATTGGGATTACAATCAAATTGCCTTTTTGGATGTGAGCATAACTCATGAGAGCGATCACACACTTAGTTTTCCGTAAATTTTCCCAATTCAATACCCTGCACCATGCAACCAGTCATCATCCTCGACACACCATCCACAACATCCCCAAGTCCCAGTTTTTGCGAATTAAACGTATTTATTCTACTGAATAGGCTTGTTCATTACAGCAACAGGATTTAGGCAACAGATTTCTTAGTAGACGCTATCATGCCTACAACATAAATAAGGCGTGTACATTTGCATCAGAACAATCTAGAGACAATTTACTGCAATATCAACATACCTCTAACATTTCAGATACACATTCATCTCAAACCATATGCCTGGTCACTTCCTTTGGACGTAATATTAATACATTCAGACAAATCATTGACAACCATTGGGACATATTCATGGACGATATATCTGAACTACTATCATCCCAATGTCTACTTTCCCATCGCAGAGGTCCTACACTTTAATTCCTATTTTACCCATTATAAACATTCTTCGTCTTCTAATATACAGCAGCTCACTTTATTTGGTGATAAGTTGGTGGGTAGCATCCCTTGTGGTCACTGTTCTGCATGTGTACATGTTTCTAAGACTAAGGAATATACCAGCAGTAATACCTCTAAGGTATACCAGATTCGTTCTTTTGGGAATTGTAGCAGTGACTGGGTCATTTATTTGGCAACCTGTTTTTGTTCAGCATTTTATGTGGGACAAACATCACGCCCACTGAGGTTTCGGATAAGTGAACACCTCAGTAACAGAAATAAAAGAATGTCTAATTCACTTTTTAAACACTATGACCCACACCACCGCCAGATTTAATTTTACTATTAAAGTCCAGGGCAGTAAGATGTGTAAAGCAGGATGGCATACCATTTCGAATAAAAAGGAATCAAGTTGGATTGTTAAGCTGGTTGCTTTGTTTAAGCCCGGCCTTACTGAGCTTAGATAATTTTGGTATGAATCAATAGGAAGATGACTGATTATGTGTTTCACTATTTAAATGATTCGTGGTTTATTGTGCATTACAGCTCTGAAGAAGGCTTTACTTTTGCCAAAACCAGTTTGCTCTTATCTTTGGAGTTGCCACACTAAAGGATTATACATTCCTCTAGCCTCCTTGGTGCTGGACAATTTCTGTGTTGTAAGCATAAAGGAGACCGGGGGGCCAATCATGGAGTACAACAGCCCTCTGTGATTCCTCCAGTGGTGGGGCGGTCAGGACAAAGTAGCTGCTGAATTTGCTGTTTAAGCAAAAAGATTGTAGCAAGGCTGGCCCCAGTGATTGAAAACCATTTGTCACTTTCAAGTTGCAGGACCACTCATGAGGTAGCAGAATAGACCTGCTCAATTTGACTACTATCACACTGGACTTCCCCAGAATGTGTGTTGCTATCAGAAAGTGGTTGGGAGAGATCAGCCACTGCCACAATCTGAGGGTTTCTCGCCTTAAGAGATAAGACCTTGTTCCCCCTTGTTTGCTGAAGTACCAAACCACTGACATGTTTGTCCATCTGTATTGCAAACTGTCCCGAAAAGGAAAGAGTCTTGAAAGGTCTTCAGTACTAAGTGCACCACTTATTCCCAGGACACTGATCTGCATACTGACCTCTTTGGGGGACCAAATGCCTCTGACTGTCTTCCAAAGAAAGTGACCCCTCCACCCAAACTAGGAAGCATCCATGGTCACTACGGCCTTGGGTTGAGGGGAAAATGAAAGAGGAACCTTGTAGAATTTGATCTGCCTGGATCCAATACCAAAGGTATCTTTTGTATAACTGAGTGATTATTTATCAATGCACGTCAGCCCAGATAAGAATTGACCATTGTGTTGCTAACATCCCCTGAAGAAATCTCATATGAAATCTTGCTGCAATAACTAAAATTATGGCCACTGACATTGACCTCAATGCTTGAAGGATCAAACAGGCTGAAACTGTGGTAATGTAAATTATTTTGCTGACCTGGAATAGTCTTCTGCACCCTTAGGAGGAAGAGAAGCTGTCAAAAAAAAAAAGTGTTGAAAACTGCACCTATAAATTCTAAAGTTTGAGACAGTTGTAAAAGAGACCTGTTGTAGTTTACGATTATCCCCAAGAAGGGAGCAAAAGTCTGGAGTACCTGATCTCTTGCTTTTAATAGCAGATGCCTGGCTGAGGCGGTAATGAGCCAGTCATCTAAGCATGGAAACGCACTGAATCCCTGCAGTCTTAAGTGAGCTGCCACCACTGCCAAGCATTTGAAGACCCTGGAAACTGGTGAGGCCAAAGGGCAGCGTTCTGAACTTGTAGTGATAGTCTCCCAGCCAGAAGCATAAATACTTTCTGGACACTGTTCATTTTTATGTGATAGCACACATCATGGTCTGTCGAACACATCCACCCTTGCCTATAAAAGGCAAAATGGACTGACTTATCCAAAACGTTGCGTCTTGAACTCAATTGTTTAATTCACCGAGATGTAGAATTGATCTCCAGTCCTGTTTTCTTCAGTACTAAAGAATCTTAAGTACCTTATTCTATCTGGTCTGGTGGGATCTCTTGGATGACTCTTGTAGCAGCTTTTGCATATCCAGTGCTGCTGCTTTCCTCTGGGTGGATCTTGAATTTTGCATGCAGGAAGTGATGGTAGGGAAAAGGGAATTATACAACCTCTGGAAATAATTCTATGCACTAGTGCGCCTCTTGTAATATTTAGGCAGGCTCTGGTGCAGGGATAAAACAGCCCCAACTGCATCCAGATGTGGACAATCGGGCCGCCTTTCAGGTGTGCTGGCAGGTTCCGTCAGAGAAGGAATCTCTAGACCCTTGGTTCTCCAGACCTCTTCTACAGTCTGGGCATCATCGTTCATTAGAATTCCCCATCCGTCTCTGGGTAACTATCTCCAAGTGGATCTCTGAAAGGACCCTGAAACTTCTTGAACACATTTTTTGACCTTCTTGATTCCTAGAGAAGGATCTTTCAGGAGTTGAAAAAAGTACACCTACTAGACAGGGTCTTTCCATCTTTATCTCCCTGGAGAATGCTTCTAATTTGGGACCATACAATTTGCTGTCAAAAGGAGCACTGACAAATGAGGACTTGAAGGGGTCCTCAAAAAACCACACAAGTGCATTCAGGCATGCCTCCTAATGGAAATACCTGAACCCGCTGCCCTTGAGGCACCTTAAGCTGCATGCAAAATAAGCCTCATGGAAGAATTAGAAACAGCCTACACAGTAGCCAACTGAGAAGCTACAAAAGATGAGCCTCAGCAGTACCGGCCAACAAAAGGGATTTTGACAGTTCCTTTATTAAATCGCTTTGTAGACTTGTAAAATGTGCCAAGTAATTCAGTGACCTAAGGGCAAAAGTTGTTGAATCATACACACACTTCCCAAATCCAACCAACACTCTAGACTCTCTGTTAGGGAGATGGACAGAGGAAATTTGTTCAGCAAGTTCCTTCCTGAGGCCGCCTCAATAAAGGCATCAATGAGCAGTTCACTGGTAGGTAAGGAGTACAAGGGCAAGGGAGCCAGAATCAGATCTGGTCTTTTGGGGATTGGCTCAAATGAGTCAGGCTACTTCCATAGCCACCTAGGGATCAAGTCAAGGAGTTCATTGGCAGGAGTAACCCAGCAGTTAGACAGGCCAGCTGCAAAGTCTTCCAGAAATACTGATTCCTTGGGGAAGGTTTATCGGAGGACCAACAACCCTTCTGGCATAGAATGATGTGGCTCAAGGTGCAGAGACATCTGAGATCCAGACGAAAAATCCAAGGGGGTAGGATTCATCCATCCTGCCGAAGCAGAGAACACAGTTCACAACCTCAAAGTCAGATCTCTCCCAAGGAGAAGACAATGGAGTTGAGAAACCAAGTTTCTGGCCCATCTGTTCCCTCTGCCCCAAAGGCAACCTACCAGTGGCGGAAGTCTGAGCCAAGCTTTTCAAAGTAGACATTAAAAGGGGAAGAAATGGCTCCAAAAACCCTGGAATCGACTCAAACGCCTCAGATAAGACAGGGGAACTTCTGCTCAAGAGTCTTATCTGGCTCCAAAGACATCAGAGCTAGTGCACTCAGAGAAAGCTTCGGATCCAAAGATACGGATATATTCAGATTCTAACTAGATGGACCTGGAAAGCTCAGAAACAATCTGTCAGATCAGAGAAGCAGCTGGAATAGATGAAGTGTAGGACGACGGGCCATCTGACCCAAAGGGTAAGAGGCGGGAGAACTCCCATCTGAATTTCTGCTGTAATCTCATCATTCTACCTACATCAGCTTCAGTCAAACTCCTGGAAGAACGAGAGGAAGCAAAGGAAGGAGACAGAGTGCCTTGTTCCAGAAAGGTAAAAGGTACTCTTGAAGGAAACAAATCCACACGAGGTGAATACCTTGTCCTGGTAATAGCCTCGGACCCAAAGTACTTGCAAATGAAGAAGGTTTTGTCAGATTAGAGCAGCCTTCAGATCTAACCTGTTTTTTAGGTGGCTCTGAAGAAGGCAGACTATGATCAAGAGGGCTTTGGAGACTTACTAGAAGGGTCCTCTGCTTTCAGTGTGATGGAGCTTCTGAGAAGGAAGTTGGAAGTAAACCCTTCAGAATCGGCTCGTTTTTCCTGCCAATATCCCACATGGATTAAAATTCTGAAATAGTACACAACCTGAGAATGGTCCAAAGCCAAACAATAGACAAAGCGGACATGGGCAATTTGTGCCCACACTTGACATTTTTTAAATCCGAAAGGACCTTTTTCAGACATCCTGCACACAAACAAAAAAATAAATTGTAATAGAAATTAAATACATAAACACATATATATTCATACACACATATAAACTTTTAGTTATGTACTCACCATAACTTCAGATGTTTGGGATCCATCTCGCCTACATTCTGAATGATGGTTCGGAGCCGATCCCTCGGCTCGACTGCACGCTTATGCCAAAGAGCCAAGTCTCTTATTGGCTGAGCTTACTATATCCCAGGATGCACCACCAACAGTCCCCCAGATCTAGTTTGTCCGCATACATGCACACATGCATACCCTGCTTATATAACATCGTCAGATGAAACAAGATAAAAACAGTGGAGCTCAAAACCGTTCTATCTCTTCTGATCTGCAAGGCAGGGGAAGGAGGGTGGGTATCAGGAATGTAGATGGATCCCAAACATCTGAAGTTATGGTGAGTACATAACTAAAAGATGTTATGTGATCCTATCTCGCCTACATTCTGAATGATGGGACAGCGTCCCTAGCACCTGAATCCTGGGTGGCTCACTGGAAAACACTCCGAGTACTGTGGAACCAAATGAAGCTCGTCCTTTAGATGCCACATCCAATTTGTAGTGGGAAATGAAAGTGTGCGGGTTGGACCAAGTAGCCGCAGCACAAATTTCCAAATAGCGAGCTTGGAATGAAAAGCTATAAAAAA